>NC_090736.1:125737156-125749656 GCF_036898095.1 Palaemon carinicauda
GGAGGGAAAGCCCTTGGATAAGATGGATTAACTGCTGAGGGTATATTGACCAAAAAATTAAGTGACTCCCAGAATACTTACAACATTATTTTATAAAATTAGGCGTAAGAGGGAAAACCTGATGAATGAGAGCTTGGAGTGTTGTTGAAAATAGCAAAAAAAAAAAAAAAGGGACATCGGACTGACAGCAACAATTACAGAGGCATCACACCTGCATAAGTTTTCATAAAAATATTATGATCATTCTAAAGATACTAAAGAGAAAGCTTTATGAAAAGCTGAGAGATGTACAAGCAGGATTTAGAAAAGGTAGATAATTAACTAATTGAATTTTAATTCTGAGGCATGTTGTGCAGTCAAATCCAAATGTCCTGTTGTCTCCGGTCCCCCACGGTCACCTCCAGTATCTATAGATTCCAGAATTTCAGGCGTAGAAGAGTTAGGTTGAGGGGGGGGGGGGGGGGGGGGGGCGATGAGGGCGGGGACGAGAGGTGGGCCGGGCAGTACTTTAACGTTAGAGCTGTAAGGGGTATGGTTATAGGGGAACCACGAAAATTGCATGAACGTAAATTCAAAATAATTTCATACGTTCCTAATTTTATCATTATAATGATTCCAACTTATAATTATATGGTACATTTTTTGTGTAATTTGCTACACCAATTTCACGAAGAACTTGACCAAAATAATCGATGTTTAGTTTGACAATGTATTTTTTCCCGGCTGAAAAAATCTTTCTTGAACACAAGCTAGGAGTCCCCGACTCTGCTCTCTCTCTCTCTCTCTCTCTCTCTCTCTCTCTCTCTCTCTCTCTCTCTCTCTCTCTCTCTCTCTCTCTCTCTCTAAAGGCTAAAGTGTAGGATATGGCAGAATAGGTTTTAGAGCTATTATGAGGAAGGAGGCATTTTGTTCTAATGTAATTAAATATCGATTCATTAGTGTCATAATATTTTCGGTAATGATTCCAAATTATAATGACGTTGTATAGACCCATTTATTGTGTTATTCCAAATAACATTCTAACAGAAAATTTATTGGCTAATGTAATGAATTTTGGAATAGTTTGTAAATATTGTTCAGACTGAAAAATCTTACCCATACACAATTCATGAATCCAGTAACATTTTATTTCCTTAAGATAGCATATCAACAATTGGTATGCAACAATTCAGCATATATGAGCAATTATTTCAGGGAAGACCTGGGTTTGTGCTGGCAGTCAATCCTCAGAGAGCAATAACAAATCATATTCATATTACTTTATATATTCTTCTAGCTTACATTGCGTAAGGTTAGGTGAGATATATTCATACATATTTTGGTTTCGTTGAGTTACTTTTTTCCTAAAGATACAGTTTACTTTGAGGTAATCAAGTGTGTGCCACCACATATGAATTCTACTGTATTTTGTAGATTCTTAAGATATTTGGTTGATAGAGTCTTTAAACATTCTCTGTATAGTTACTGACTACATATTCCTAACAATAACATAAATCGGGCGAAAGCTGGCCAGATTAGGATGTCTGTATTCACTTACATAAAATGCGATATTATGTTAATTGCTGCCATGTTTAGAAACACATATTGATTCTATGTTCCCGCTGAATAAGCTCTGGGGGACCGGAGACGACGGGACATTTTGATTTGACTGTACAGCAATCTGTAGAATAGTGAATTCTGCATTTGATGGCATTTGTTGACTATTAAACCTTCGGTATTGTACACAGGCCAATTTTGAAGAGAGTCTTTCGTTATTATGGAGTTGGTCTTAAAAATGTGAATTTGTTTAATTCGGTTCACGAGCATAGCAAGTGCAAAGTTAATGATAGTGGTGTCCTATCAAATTAACCAAGTGAACAGCAGAGAACTACACAGGAATGTATTGACACATATGCTATATTTCTTCCTCATGGATTTCATAATGCGTAGAAAAATCGGTGATGGTGGAGAAGGCTTGGACTGGATATGTAACAGGAAATAGCAGACATAGAGTATGCTTTCCTTATCTACAGAACAGCACATGATTTGCAATGATTGCTCACGTGAATGCATGAAATAGCACATGAGGCTGGGCTCAAGGTCAATAAAAAAAATACAGAGATGATGAGAACGGAGTACGCAATAGAAGATGAAATATTGTTGGAAGGAGAGAGAATTAATCAGGTAGAATTATTTTTATATTTATGGACTATGATCTCCAATACAGGGTACTTAGAATTATATTTTAGTAAAAAAAAAAAAAAAGAAAAATCAGGCAATGGTTATGTTAAGTAAAATTTGGAAATCAAATCACCTGAAATTACATATAAAAATCAGTTTATATATCAATTTAGTGTGCTGAGGGTTACTGTATCATGGTATGACAATGCAACAGACTCCAACAGATTTAGTAGAATCGGGAACAGAGCCCTCATTAGAAATGAAAGAATAACATACATTACTCGAGCGTCATATGTTGATTAGATCATGGCGAGTAGTAAGAGATGGTTTGTACTGTACATGTTCATCGCACTCCCTAAGAGAGATTAGCTCACCAAATCATTCACTGGGCTCCACAAGGCACTAGAAGAGTTGGAAGACCCTGGCCTACATTACTGGGGACGATGAAGCCTGAAATAGTAGATGATGAATTGAGAAGTATTGAATAAAACTCAGGATATAGATGACTATTGAAATCTAAACGGGGCCCTTGGCATCAATAGGCATAGGAGGAGATGATGATGATTATTTTGATTTCATTAGCGATGAGAAGATTTGTGTTTCATGTTTCTAACAACTAGTTTTATCAAATATTTCTCATGATATCAACACACATTCATTTCGATTAAATTCGTCCAATATCATATGTAAATCAAATAATGAATATAAAACGGTTGATAGAAACCATGTTCGGTGAGAATAACATCTTCACAGTAAATCATGTTTTACCCAATATGGATATGATCAAGCAATTTCCATATACATATGGTATATGTAATGGATAGTTACATTTTATTACAAGGATATGTATCAATATACAAATTTGCATAGACACATAAACATATCCGACATAAAGTTAACGGAAAATACTTGCCCCTTGTCTTCAAACATTTATCAGACTTACTCTTTACATCCATTACCTCTTTTTGTTTCCGCATTTACAGACAAATCATTTAAATTCTACTTCATAATGTTTCCCCTCAGTGCTGAATGGACTCCCAAAAACTAGCAAATGTCATAATAATAATACTGATAATCAGTGTAAACTTGTTGAGCAATGTTCCATAGTGTAAACGAATAATTTATCTAGGAGACGGGAATAAGTCCAATTGATTATAATTCATCACATGAAATTAAATTTTTTTTTTTCCGTAGCCTGATAACTTACAGCCTTTGAAATGGGTTTTATACATAAACCGATAATTTTTCCTTAAACAAAAAAATAAAAACGGTAACTTAACTGAACCGAATAATGTTAGGAGTCCCAACCTCGACGTAACTCTAAACGAAATGGACTTTAACAAGTGACTGCAATTAACTCGAATAGGAATTAAGGATGACAAGAGCTCGTTAATGTAATCCTAGCAAAATCATTTCCAGTACTAAAGCTGAATGTGGTTTTCCTCTTCACAAGGCAACGGTGATTAAGGTCTGTGATAGGCGAAATCTCAAATACATTTCATATACTTCTTTTTTTGGAATTTTTGAATTAATACTTTAAATAATTATTGTTATTTATTTATTCACAGCCTCTTTTAAGTAGGATCTTTGTTTCCTTTTAGTTTGTATGTGATGGTATTAGTCTTTGAGAGGGGTTATATGTAAAACCGCATTCAGATAAGCAAGAAATTTTGTGATAGTTTAATCATATTTTAAAAAAAAAAGTCGATGGGGTTTTGAACCACAATAAAAAATCTTTTACTTTTGCAGAAATTACTATCAAAGAGCCAGCTTTACTGAAAAAAAAAAAATTAGTTTTGTCCATAATCTGGTAGTATTTTTCTCCACAGGATGACCAAAAACATTTTATTACAAAATAAAAAAATATTCTCGAAGGATTGACAATGCAGTACACTGTCTCTAACGCAGGCATTAAAGTTTATTTTTTTTTACGTACCTATTATGTTTAACGAATGAAAGGCTAATCTGATTATTCTCGAACACAATCAGGAATTGTCAGACACGTGTTCAACTATCACTGCAGGTGAATGATCCCTTAATTTGGGGAGAAAGTTCCCCGAACTCAGTGGAGCATCACTATCATCATTGTATCTTTGTAAACATGATTGAGGAAGTTTCTTGCATAAGGATCACTTGTGTTTGTCAAGTACTTCTTAAATCTTTTCCTTGACAGTGTTTACTATCCAGGCAGGTTCCCCCTTATAAGGTATTCATCTCTTATTTTCTTAATGCTTCGATAATGGTTCAGAAAACGTTCTTACCTACATTGCAATAGCTTTCTCTTCATATACCTTAAGGAGTCTACCAATTACCGATGGATTTTAGGAATATGGAATAAAATGCTAAATTCCATGGTTCTATTCTTGTTTATTACAAGCTTAGGATGATTCTATGAATCTTATGTCCAATTATATATATTTCACGTTTTAGTTCACTGAATCTAATTGTTTGTTTTAATTGTTTAAGTGCCTCCATATTTGACAATACAAAATTAATATAAACAAAGTAACCCGGAGAAAAAAAATATATCAAATTCAGGAAAACCTTCCTTAAGATTATACAATTTTTAAAAAATATGACTTTTATATGATTATAGATTTGTTCATTGAATGAACATTCTGATTAGTACGTTTCTGAGACTTCTTATTCTGAAACGTTATATCATATTTAAATAAAGGTACAATTCAAAGAATGTATTACCATGAATAGGTTGAAATTTTGAGAAATTTGTTATCCGTGAATGAAAAAGAGATAATTTTGTAAAAAAGAGAAAAAAAGAGAAAAAAATCATGGCCACACTCCTTACTTCATAAAGGAACAAGAAAATCTAAAGTCAAGGCACCCTGCACGGACAAAAAGTATCCCCGTAAGATAAAGAATTGATCTTCCATCATTTACATTCAGCCAGGACACTCAAGATACCGGTCCTGTGCTATTTTGCGAACAAAATATGGAAAGTCCCCGGTATGAATGCCAGGGAAAGGGGAAATATCTTGCAGCAACTGGGCTCCATGTGTCCGAATACTTATTGGAGAAAAGATTTAGTCCATGAGGTAGACATTCTGTTGACATCTCAAGCAGGACTTGACCTTACCTTCTTTTCCCATCTGCTTTTTTTTTCACAGAATCTATGCCTCGTGGTTTTTATCATCAGTATTTCAGGTATCATTAAAATGAGGTATTAAATGAATAATTCCTTCATTTGTATGTATTTGCAAGGGAAAATCATAATAATATCAAGAGTGAAAATAATGATAATATAATTGGAATAAATTTGCTATCATAATAATACTCTGGTAAATATATACACATATATATATATATATATATATATATATATATATATATATATATATATATATATATATATATATATATATATATATATATATATATATATATATATATATATGTTTGTGTGTGTATATGTGTGTAAGTATACTACAAAAACAAGAAAAATACGATATTACCAACTTTACCATCTATAACCTAACATGATCGGATTTAACAAATACAAAAAAAAAAAAAATAAAAAGATAAAAAAATCCATAAGGATACCATAGGTAATCATAGAAAAACATATAACAGAAAAACCACACTATTCTATTCCTTTCAACATTAATTAATTAACATAGATAAACAGGGATGTTACTGTCTGTCCTTAGCATGTATATTCATTAAAAATCGAGAAAGTTTTGTCCTTAACTCTCATCTGTTGTGTTTTTGCATTTTCAATTAATATTATCTTAGTTTTACTTGTACAGTATTCATTCTCAGTCCTTTATTTCTGTTTTCTTTATCCAAATCTTCTATCATCTTTTGAAATTCTTCCCGTGATTCAATAGAACTGCACCTTCAACTAGGTGGTATTCTCCATTTTATACTCCGCTATATTTAGCCTGGATTCCGTTTTTTGACAAGTACTGTGAAGGGAACTTAAAGCTTAAAAAGGAATTTGAAGAGAGGCCAAAAGGACGTAAAACCTAAATGATTGGAAATGTAAATTTCAAACGTTTGGATTTGGCCTGCCATTTTCTGGTGGTTGTGAAAGTAAAAGGAATGTTTTTTGACACTGTGCTCATGCACCAACCTTTGATACTATAAGTAACTGAAGGTAACAATATATCCAAAGAATCAAAACAATTTTCTTATTTGTAGATTTGCATGCTAGTTAAACAGAGATCTTTCGAATGTTGCCATAGGGCATAATTACTCAGACGCTTTGAATGTTATTAGCCTATCATTACTATCCCTATGTACTGAGATCCAAGAGTGGCACATGCTAGACTGCATCATAGCCAGGCATTCATGAGCAGACTAGGGAATAGATTATCTTCTAGTGCGATCTACATACAAATTGAAAAATTATCCTAAACCTACAAATATGCTTAGTCTAGGAAAATGAAACTCAAGTTACTGCAGGTCTTTATAACTTTGACAATATTCTTGAAGATGACCATGACAATGAGTGGGAAAAAATACAGTAACATATGTGATATATATTGCAATCATCTCCCCATCTCTACAGTCCAAAAGATAGGGAGACATTATCTGGTTGGAAAAGCATCCAGTATGAAAGCTACAGAAAATCTTTTGGGTAAAAAGGGCTTGGGAAATTCATGCCTTTTCTGACCATCAAATGCCAAAAAATTTGTTTGCACACCTAAAAGAACATGACCAAAGCAGTTAACACAGCCATCCTCTGAGCATGAACTGAAAATCTAAATAACTTAGCTGAATATTTCCATACTAAGCTGAAACACAATTGGTGGTCTTTTTAACTTACAATATGACCAACCCCTAAAGAAGCTAACAGAATTGCATGAAGTTTTAAATGCAATAAAAATCATCATAAAGGCCAAAACTGTGATCCTAATGGGGTTACTGGTAAATAGTTCAAACAATGATGCGTCCTTGTAAGTAAAGTAACTACATTTGATTATATGTTCTCAATGGTGGGGAGAGAAAAACATTTAAATACCAAAGTCTTCATAATAATCGTTATCAATAAGAATAAATGGGAGAGACATGACTGCAATATGAGCCAAGATATATTCCTTCTATTTGCAGTTGTTGAATTACTAGCAGCAGTAATGGTCTGGCACTTAAATAAATATTATCTGAATCTGTGTTATCTAACACCCAATATAGGTTTAGTTAGATAAGAATGACCATTAACATTAATTTTAGTCTGAGGCAAAAGAAGGAGAAATGTCGGGATCAAGACACATATATTTTTCATTAACCTTATAAAGTAATTTGTTAAGTCGTGCCAGAATTTTCTATCGAGTTACTACTACTAAAATTGTTCAAAATACTTCAGTATTTTCATTCCATTGGGAAGCAAAAGTCAATACTATATAGCGCCATTACATTCTCACCTTTCCTATTGGATATGGAAACAGTGCTGGGTAATGTTTGTGTCCGTGTCCTTTACAATTGGTTCATCTACTCAATAATGATTTTATTCAAGCAAAAACTTTCTGAATGATACTGAATGAATGGAAGCTTCTTCATCATCACACGGTTATATACCTATAAGTAACATCAGCATGATACCTTGGTGACCTGCAATTTGCTGATGACGCTGTCGTGTAGACATACTTCCGGACTAAATTCAACATATTCAAGTCTCTCAAAGTTCAGTGTATAAGTACTTGGTTTACAGAAAAATACATGAAAAAAAATATAGTAACATAAATAAGGCCATATCAATATGTGCCTGTATTTATTGTTTACGATCCACAACAGCAGGTGGTGCCATTTTCTAGATACCTGGGTAGCACTGTTTCATCCACTTTTGAGATCGATGAAAATAAATGGGTGAACATAAACAGAACTCATCATGCTTTTGAAAGCCTGATTGCAATCTAGCATAAAAGATAGATATTTTTTTGTTATCGTCAGATCTATAGAAAAAACATGTCTTCACCTCCATGGCCAAAGGCTAGCCATTGGTGGGTAATACACTACTCTTACTCTCGCTTCTCTTCTGTAAATACAATACCTCCTGAATTTACCCCTTAATGAGGGTCAGAACTATGATTTACTAATACTAATGCATGGACGCATGATTTTACAAGTGAAAAATATATCGTATTAGTCTATATGATTACAAAACCCGTTTACAATTCTATTTTCAGTTCTTCTATAAGGGTAATGTGAGATGTTCCTTGCAATATACTGTAGTCTCTCTCTCTCTCTCTCTCTCTCTCTCTCTCTCTCTCTCTCTCTCTCTCTCTCTCTCTCTCTCTCGTCATGTTACGGAGGCTTCATCTGCAATACCCAGAGAGCTCCTAGACCTAATTTCTCCTGCCATGGGATCATCAGCTGGCATGGTTTCCTAGTATACTTATTGGAGTACACTACAGTGTATTTCAGCCTCCTGGACCTAAAGTTAATTGTTTATATTTCTTAAACCAAGCTATTGACTGGCATGGTACTTAAAGAGAGAATTTTCAACACCATCCCCTAATATTTGATAATTAAAAACATACTCATAATTTACGAATTCATTCGGATAAACACACTTGTGGTACTTACCCCACTTATCACCCACTCATCTTTCCTCATTGTTTAAACCTCACTTTACCGACTGTAATGTAATTCAACTCCACTTATCCCACTCTCTTTCGTTTTGTCTTCTTTCTCAATTTCCATTATGTATTCTATTTCCATAAATCTTTTTTCATGTCTAAATTATTTTCTACGTTATAGTAATATCTCTCTCTCTCTCTCTCTCTCTCTCTCTCTCTCTCTCTCTCTCTCTCTCTCTCTCTCTCTCTCTCTCTCTCTCTCTCTCTCTTTAAAATATATAAAGAATAATGCATATCATGCACCTGGAGAGGGGATTTGAAATTAGATGTTAGGTGGTGAAATTATGATAATAACTGGGCATGCATTTTATTTCTTTCCATATCACTAAGGATAAAAAGGTGAACTCTTCTATGTAAGATGAAAAATATTTTATCAATAGGAAAACCCACTCAATTTTCTTTGTTACTTTTATGTACTCTGAAGCAAAATATATGATCAGCTTTTAACACTATATGAGATTTTCCATTTTTATTTTTTTTTTATTTTCACTCAATCCTTTTATACCCTTATTTGTGTATTTTAGCTTTTCTAGGAAAAGAGTAAGAGTTTCTTCCAGAGAAAGGGTCATAGCATTGTATGTTGTGAAGTGCATTTTCCAAAGGTTGCCTTTTCTATGACACACACATTAATCTTACTACTACTACTAATATATATATATATATATATATATATATATATATATATATATATATATATATATATATATATATATATACATAAATATAAACATATATATATAAATGTATATATATATATATATATATATATATATATATATATATATATATATATATATATATATATATATATATATATATATATACATATATCTATATATATATATACATATATCTATATATATACATACATATATCTATATATATATATACATATATCTATATATATACATATATCTATATATATACATATATATATATATATACATATATATATATATATATATATATATATATATATATATATATATATATATACATATATATATATATATATATATATATATATATATACATATATATAAATATATATATATACATATACATATATATATATATATACATATATATATATAAATATATATATATATACATATATATAAATATATATATATACATATACATATATATATATATATATACATATATATATATAAATATATATATATATATATATATATATATATATATATATATATATATATATATATATATATATATATATATATATATACTTATCCTCAACAATGTTTTATTAACAGAATTTTGTCTGGCCATTATATTTGTAACGCTTTAACAGAAATTAATCTTATAATTGGATATTGACTCTAAAAACATAATCATAAACTCAATAGCAATTGTGCCATTATAGCTATTTAATTCATAGTTTATCAACACAATTATGTTTTCATAGCAAAACCAATACTTGATTATATATACCTTCGTAGTTTTCATGACTTGATAAATGATATCATTGAACCGGATATGAATATGCCCCCCTCAATGCTGAATGTCCTTTATCAAATAATAGTTTAATTTCTACATTGAAATTCGGAAAAGGAAAGCTCGTACTTTATTATTATTATTATTATTATTATTATTATTATTATTATTATTATTATTATTATTATTATTATTATTATTATTATTATTATTATCATTATTATTATTATTATTATTAAACTTTTATTCCAGGTACTAGCCTATATCCCTTGAAATATACATAGCAGGTTCAACAAATATCTAAAATCGTGTAAGTTGCCATACAAAGCAAAATAAATGGGTGATTTTTTACATATGTGAAATCCCTATTGTATTTTATACATATTTCAATTACAAGGAACGAACTGGTAATATGAAGTAGATACTCCTGCCGGCCAATAATTCCATCTGGAACGTGCAATAGCTGACGAAATTCTCTTCAAGTCAGAATTACCTTTGGCATATGATGGTTCGCTCAGATTCTCCATCGATTACATGGCCGTCACTGAGGGCGCATATTGATAAAGTGCAACTCCAGAGTAATGATTCAATATTGATGAGGATGTTGCATATGCTAACGCCTTTCCTGAATGCGCATCAATATATATTTCTTGCATTTGAATTCATGTCCTTGAATACTACCTATTGGGGTTAAATATTTTTATCTGAAATATTTTAACTCTTACATGTGATGTTTTATAAATGTTTGACTTATAATATGGACAGGACGAAAATTTCAGAAAATCTTATTCCCCATTAAACTTCTATTATTATTATTATTATTATTATTATTATTATTATTATTATTATTATTATTATTATTATTATTATTAGCCAAGCTACAACCGTAGTTAGAAAAACTAGATACTATAAGCCCAGGGGCTCCAACAGTGAAAAATGGTCCAGTGAGGAAAGGAAATTTGGAAATAAATAAATAATGAGAACAAATTCACCACAAATCATTCTTAAAACATTAACAACGCCATATATAACTATAAAAAGACTTCTGTCAGCCTGTTTAACATAACTTTTGCTGCAACTTTCAAGTTTAGAAATTCTACTGATTCAACTACCCGATTCGGAAGATCAATCCACAACTTGGTCACAGATGGAATAAAACTTCTAGAGTACAGTGTAGTAATGAGCCTCAGGATGGAGAAGACCAGACTATTAGAACAAAGTGCCTGCCTAGTATCACGAACAGGATGGAATTGTCCCGGAAGATATGATTATAAAGGATGGTCAGAATTATGAAAAATCGTATACAACATGCATAATGAACTAATTGATCGATGGTGCCAAAGATTAATATCTAGACCAGGAATAAAAAATTGATAGACCGTAAGTTTATGTCCAAAATATTAAGAAGAGAATCAGCAGCTGAAGACCAGACAGGAGAATAATACTCAAAACAAGGTAGAATGAACGCAGTAAAACAGTTCTTCAGAAAATCTTGAAAGACTTTCTCAAAGAGCCAATTTTGGGGGCAATTGAAGAAGACACATGCCTTATGTGTTTCTAAAAATTTAATTTGCTGTCGAGAATCACACCTAAAATCTTAAGAGTCATACAAACTTAAAGAAACAATATCAATACTGATATCCGGATGTTGAGGAGCCATTATCCTTGACCTACTTACAATCATACTTTGAGTTTTGTTAGGATTCAACTTCATACCCCATGCACTAATTTTAGCTAGATCTCTATTAAGGGACTCAGCAACCCAGATCTACATTCAGGGGATGGAATTAATGCAAAGAGAGTAGCATCATTTGCATATGCAACAAGCTTGTTTTCAAGTCCAAACTTCATGTAATATGTATTTAGTATTAAAAGTAAAGGTAAAAAACACTACCCTGTGGAACACCAGATATCACATTCCTATACTTACTATGGTTCCCATCAACAACAACTCTGACATTTATACTTAAAAAATCATTAATAATGCTAAGAAACGACCCACCCACTCCCAACTGTTTGAGTTTGAAATCAAGGGCCTCACGATTAACACAGTCAAAGGCAGCACTAAAATCAACGCCAATCACACGAATTTCTTGACCACAATCAAGGGATTTTTGTACAGCATCGGAGATTTCAAGAAGGGCATCACATGGTCCAAGGACTTTACAAAACCAAATTTCAAACAAGGGAATAGAAGATTCTTTCAGTAAACCTATTAAGACGTTTTGCCAGAATACGTTCAAAAACTTTAGATGGTATGGGAGTTATGGAAATTAGGCGGTA
>NC_090736.1:125754656-125909656 GCF_036898095.1 Palaemon carinicauda
TACAGTATATATAATCATATATTTACTTCTAGACAAACACTCATACACACGTACAAGCACACACAGACACCCACACACAAACACACACACACATACTCAGACACACACACACACACACACACACACATATATATATATATATATATATATATATATATATATATATATATATATATATATATATATATATATATATATATATGTATATGTATATAGATATATATATATATATATATATATATATATATATATATATATATATATATACAAATACATAGATATGTATATATATATATATATATATATATATATATATATATATATATATATATATATACATACATATATATAATTATATGTATACATACATATATATATATATATAGTTTGTAGATAAAAAAAAGTTCAAACGTTCCATCCTCCGTCTATATCCAAATTGCCTTAGTGTTGGAACTAGTTTGGTGGCCTCAGCATGTACTGCTTCCAGTCTTTCTTTCATCTTTCTGAATACTTAGAGCCAAAAATTGGACTCCGTATTCTAGAAGAGGTCTTACTGGTCCTACGTACAGCTGTAGTACAGTTTTGGACATACAGTATTCCTCTTGGTCCATACTCTCTATTTCATTACCCAGCAGCAAGTGATCTGATTGTGGGTCACCATAACTTCTGTACATGCCTTTACATTTCCAACAGATATAGGGCATTTGCTAATTTATGGACCATTCTCTTACCTTTATGAGATCCTCTCTTGAGTCTCCTACGTCTTTAAGTTCGCAATATTTATGTCTCGTTCAGTATCGACGGCAAATTTGGCTATCCTACTATCTCATCCTGAATCTCTGTCGATATTGTAGATCAGAAATAGCAATAGCACAAGAACGGATCCTTAAGGTAATCATCTTGTAACAACTGCCCACTCTGAAGCTTTTCCTTTGATTACAACTCTCTCGTTTCTGTTTGTTGGTCTATCTTTGAACCATTCAGCTTGCTCGTCTTGATGCCTAATGTTCTAATTTTGACCATTAGCTTTTAAGAGGAACTTTGTCAAAAGCCTTTTGAAAGTCTAGGTATATGATGTCAATTGGCCTGCTTTGTCAAAAATACAAAACATGTTATGGAAAAATTCCATAAGATTTGTCACGTATGATCTCCTCTGTCTAAAACTGGGTTGTACTATATTTACGTAATTTCATCATCTCTACCTAAAGGTCTCCAGGGAATACCATTTAGTACTCGTCTATCGGTCAAAAGTTTCGTAAAGGTTTCGTTACAGCAGGGGACATAATGTAGGCCTACTCATAAAAAAGATATCTTGCATCTACAGAGACGCGAAGGGATTGCCGTGACTTTAAATTCATCTGAATTCTATGGCTTTTTAACATTAGCGAAGACCGGATATTATAAGCTTAGATTCAAATAGAAATTATCCATTCCATCTGAAAAGTTTTGTTTCTGCGTTCGTTTATCCAAATCAAAACTGTGTGAATCTTCACTTTTAACCCAAAGGAATTTATAGGTCTACACTCTAGAGTGTTTTGCTTCAACGTTTTCATTTAAAAGTAGCAAATTGAACCAACGATCTCTTTCAATCCCTTTGGACTAAGAGTAGCATCAAATATTGATTATGGAAACAAATGATAATGTTTGAATTAAGGTTTTAGAAACACAACTCAAGTTGTTATGTATTATTGTAATAATATACTATATTATTTCAAGTGTTACAGGTATTGCGCAACATTGCATCACATTGCATGAATAAAACATGTTATACTTTGTACATAAGTGTAATGATTTGTTTTGGTTTTAAGATTCAAACATTTGTTGATTACCTCAAAGATAGGATGTAATTTTTTATAGTTTTGTACTGGAGTAGGATTGAAGTCTTTTCAGAGCGATGCTCTTTTGTTTAGAAATGTTTTGGTTTTGTCAGATTGTGATCATTGTGTATGACGCTCCACACACACTTGGGAGTCAGCTGTCACAGAACAATGTAGCCATAAGTTTATTAAACTTGTATTTTAAGAATACCAACGTATCATTAAATCCCACCAAGAAAAATTGACGACAAAAGATGGGATCAGCTGAAAAATAATTACTAACAATTCTTCATCCATGTTCCAGGTAATTATTATGGTTAATAGAAACTTCCTATCAAGTCATACTTAAAAGAACTGAAGTGATATTTTGAATTTGTAATGTACAACTCTTATGCGGATATTGTTAAAAATGTGTTTGGGGATAATAGAGAGGGTCCTACAGCTTGCATACTGTCATGACGGGACCTGATAAAGGACATGGTAACACAACGGACCTTATAAAACGTCTATTACAACTAAGAAAAAGATGAATTATCCCGACGATTTCATATCAATGTTCCGGGAAAGGATTTTGGTTCAACATTGAAAAACTTGTTTTTCTTGCAAATTCTTCCTTTAAGCTCTTTATAAGAAGCTTTCAATAGAAATGCATTGGATGGAGTCGCTTCCTTAACGTTTCTGCTGACAACATTACGTAACAAAATAACTTTTTGATAGAAAGCAGTACTATTATGAGTCTTGGAAGGCAAAAATCAACTTGATACACTTGTGACAATTTGTTTGCTTCTTTCCGTTAAATTTCTTTGTCAATAGTTTCCCTCCCTTCGAAGTAGAATGTTACTTTTGTTCTCATCAATTTTTTTATGCCATTTACTTTTGTCTTTAATCGGAGCTAATCGAAAAAACAGAATTCAGTTTCAACTCGGAATCCGTCATAATGGAAACATAATGTCGTTTAGGGATGTGTATTTCTTGATGGAGAAGATTGCTGGCCTTAGGACAGCCAGGCTTTTCGTACAGGCAGTGTTTACGCCGAAAGGAGAAAGGCCCACGTCAACATTTTATTACAATTTGGATTATAAAAAAGATATTCTTACTGTGTATAGGATTTTATAACTTTATATCGATAGGATATGCATTTGTTTCAATAGTTGTATGCAATATTCATATACAGAAAGGCATTGTTTATCATTACTAGTCTTATTACCTTACACGCTAATCACGAGTTTATCATACCATTTACATGACATTCAGATTTTATTTCTTGGTGATTAAAACACCCTGAGAACATTTAATCTATAATTTACTACGCCTGCTATTCTTCTATCATTTCCTAACCTCTAAAGCATTGATATTCCCAGAACCGCTTTCTGTTCTCCCAACCTTTGATTTTTCTTAGAGCCCTTTTGCTGCAAACTTCTGTTAATATCTTTCATCTTTGGGAGAATTATGTACACCATTATGAGCGAGTAATGAGAAAAGTTACAGAAATTCTGAGTTGTTAAATAAGGCAAAGATACTTCAATTATTCTTTCATAAGTTGGTAATGTCCACAGCTGCATCTAATTTGTAATATCTCTCTCTCTCTCTCTCTCTCTCTCTCTCTCTCTCTCTCTCTCTCTCTCTCTCTCTCTCTCTCTCTCTGCAGGACACCATGTAATGTCTTAACTGAAGTTCC
Organism: Palaemon carinicauda; assembly: GCF_036898095.1. Classification (NCBI taxonomy): domain Eukaryota; kingdom Metazoa; phylum Arthropoda; class Malacostraca; order Decapoda; family Palaemonidae; genus Palaemon; species Palaemon carinicauda. Next base: position 125,758,152 of record NC_090736.1, read on the forward strand.
CTGAGTTTACCACTGTTAATGTCTCTTCAAGGTCTAAAGGAAACTCTTTCATTGATGAAATATATAAATAAGTTTTCTTGAATTAAATATCCGTCAATGTTATGCACTATTTTCCAGATGGAAACAAGTACTCAGTTATAGCGGGGGACTTACTACTACATTTAAAAAACACTGTTTCATATGAAAAGACATAAATTATAAATATAATAAAAGCTTTGGCATGACTAGATTTTCATCCGACTTGTAGGGCTTATAACGACACGAGTCAATTCCTAATTTATTGAGTAGAAATAGTATTACAAATAATTTTTTTTCCAACAGTGATAGCTTTGTCTGTATGTTATTTTCATCATATCCATAAATCTTTACATTAGTTTACCTGAAAATGTTAATAACGTTGTCAAATGAAATCTAGATACTCCTTTTGAATTTCAGTGGTTTGATAGGCTTTATCCCTTTATATCTTCATGTTGTCAACAATACAAATCTCAAACTCAACATGAGATAAAGATCTTATGCGAATCTAAGAACACAATTTCCACTGATCCTTGTACCTGACTACTCCCATAGACTCCACTATTTTGCCGTGTCGGTAACATCCTTGCCCGGCGATTGCGAGAATGGGGTTCGAGTCCCAATCAAACTGGTTAATTCCTTTGGTCGCTGAAATCTTACCATCCTTGTAAGCTAAGGATGGGGAGTTTGGAGGAGCCTATATGTGTCTCTGCTGAGTCCCGAGCAGCCATGGTCTGACACTCCTTGTTTCTAGCTTTGCCGTTGGTCATAAGTATATATGGTCAGTCTCTAGGGCATTGTCTTGCTCTATAGGGCAATGCCATTGTCCCTTGCCCCCGTCATTCATGAGAGGCCTATAAACTTTTATTATATTCAGAAAGCCTAAAAAAAAAGTTGTGCGAATGAAAATATTGAAGAGATATTTTCAGCGTGCACTGTAATGAAGAATATGTATGGACTTGCTCTTAGATCATAAGGTAGTTGCAACTCAGAGAGATATGGAAAGATAATTAATGGGAATAAAACTAAGAGACAGAAAAAGAGCAACATGGATACGAGAGCAAACTATAGTAGAGAATATTCTAACACTTGTAAGGAAAAAAAATTGACAGGTCATGACATATAATCATAGTAACATAGAATAGATGGACATTAAGAATAACACAATGGATCACTAGAGATTATAATAAGCATGGAAAGGAAGAGAAGACGGGTATTGACAAACTAAAGATGAGTCAATTGCGAAAAGATGTGACTAAAGCTGCTGGAGGCAGCCTCCTCGCAAAACCTATTGCCGAAGACATTGCTGCAATTTGAGCCCTAGCCGTACGTGAAGAAAATGTAATGGGGGCACGGGTCACACTCCATGATATGAGGCAAGACAGAGACGAACCCATCCGAGCATTTGGAGCCAGATTAAGGGGGAAAGCTGGTATATGTAAATTCCTCCTAGATTGCCCTTCCTGCGATAGTGAAGTGAATTATACAGAGCCAATTATTCAGGATATCCTCATCAGAGGCATTGAAGACCAGGAGATACAACTCGACCTGTTGGGTAACACAAATCAAAACATGACACTAGAAGAAGTTTTTAGATTTGTAGAAAGAAAAGAAGCCGGTAAACGCTCAGCGTCTTTATTCACGGAATCCCCAAGCACCGATGCCTCAAGTTCATACAAAAAATTTAACCAAACCAGGATTGTGAAACATGACTTAAATAAACCTGCTTCTGATGATAGTTGCTCTTATTGTGGTAAAACAGGCATGGCAAAAGGGCCCCTGCAAGTTTCAGAAAATCAGAATGCCCTGCATTTGATAAAACATGCCTTTCTTGCAATAAATTACACCATTTTGCTTCAGTTTGCAGGAAGAAATCCCCTCAAGCAAGTGGAATAAAATCACATGCTGCAATCCAACCTGAAGATAATGCTGTGTTTAATTAATTTTCTTCTGTCACCACATATCATAACAACTCGTCTATTACACTTGATCACCATCAGTTTGACGCTATGTCAAAATCATGGATTAAAAGGCCCTCTGGGCCCCAACTATTCATTAACCTCAAAATATCCACTTTTCCACAGAAGACCACGCCCCACCGAAAGCAGCAGAAGCCCGAGTAATGGCAGACACAAGCTGTCAGAGTTGTCTGCCAGGTATCCATGCTCTGAATAAACTTCACATCAAGCATTCTGATCTGATTCCAGTTAATATCTCCATGAAAGCTGCCAACAGTAAAGTCATAAATATTCTAGGAGCCGTTATCCTTCGCTTTACAGGTACCAACAACAGGGGTAAATTGGTTGAAACCAGACAAATCACCTATGTCACCGACAACTTTGACAAGATTTACTTGAGCAAAGAGGGCTGCATCGCCTTATGTATAATCTCTTCCACCTTCCGCTGCATTGGCGAAGCGACACAGGAAACATCATCGACTAATATTCAGACAGAGGAATGCTCGTGCCCCCAGAGACACCTCCCCCCTCCACCACCCCAAAAGCTACCATTCGCAGCAACGGAGGCTAATAGAGAGAATTTGCAGAAGTTCCTCCTGGAGCACTACGCATCCAGCACTTTTAATACATGTCAACACCAAACGCTACCAATGATGTCAGGACCCCCGTTAAAATTAATGATTGATCCACATGCTGAACCAGTAGCGGTACATACCCCTATACCCGTTCCCCTTCACTGGCAGGAAGAGGTAAAACAAGGACTGGACCAAGATGTGAACCTAGGAGTCCTCGAACAGGTGCCTATAGGCGAGCCTGTCACATGGAGGAGCCGTATGGTAGTTTGCACCAAGAAGAATTGCAAACCCCGTCGCACAGTAGATCTGCAAGCCCTCAACCTCCATGCTACTCGCGAAACACACCACACACCAACCCCTTTCAATCAAGCTCGTGCAGTGCCAGCAGGTAAATGTAAAACTGTCTTAGATGCCTGGAATGGATACCACAGCATACCCCTACGGCCTGAAGACCGTCATCTAACAACATTCATCACACCATGGGGCCGCTACAGGTATTGCACGGCCCCACAAGGATACATAGCTTCTGGTGACGGCTATTCTAGACGATACGACAAACTGGTCGGTCATATCCCGAACAAAACCAAGTGCATCGATGACACGTTGCTCTGGGCAGACAACATAGAGGAGAGTTTCTTCCAGACAGTACAATGTTTAGAAATTTGTGGTCATAATGGTATCATTTTAAATCCTGACAAGGTTGTTTTTTCAGCTAACACTGTCCAGTTTGCGGGGTTTGAAATCACACCAGGTTGCGTCCGGACATGTGAGAAATATTTGTCTGCAATACGCGATTTCCCCACACCAAAAAACATAACCGACGTGTGCTCCTGGTTTGGCCTCATCAATCAAGTCTTATGCCTTCTCTATGACCAAACGCATGACCCCGTTTCGTAAATTTTTACGCCCTAGCAACACTTTCTGTTGGGACAGACACATGGACACCCTTTTTGAGGAATCTAAATGTTACATAATCGACGATCTTTTGAAGACATCTCCAACGCTCGCTTTAAAAACTTAAAAGAAAAGACACTACGATACCGCTTCGAAATGGTCCATGTTCCTGGCACAAAACACAAAGCAGCCGACACGCTCTCATGGCCTCCCACAGGCAATGGTCCTCCAATGAAACTACGTTTGCAGGACGACATCGCATCCATGCATTCCTGCAGTGTTGAGATAAAGGATGATATCGACTCTGCCCTGCAGTGTGCACATGCTACATCCCTGCAAACCCTTGGCTCAGGGACGTGGGACAAAGTTCAAACAGCAACTAACAGCTGCCCGGACTTTCAACATCCGATATCACTGATCGAAAATAGCATCCCCGAGGCTAAGAATGACGTACCACCGCATCTCCATGAATACCAAAAGTTCCACCACGAATTGTATACTGTAGACGGTGTAGTCATCTACAAAGACAGAATTGTGATCCCCCCGCCCTTCTTAAACAAGTACTCCAACTCCTTCATGCGGCTCACCAGGGAATCACCTCGATGACAGCACAAGCAGATTCGTCTGTATTTTGGCCCAGCATCTCTAAAGATCTCCATGACACATGTATGAACTGTTATCACTGTAATCGCATCGCACCTTCCCAACCCGCCCTTCCCCCACATCCACAAAACCCTCCTGCCTATCCATTTCAGCATATTTGTGCCGATTTTTCCACAACAAAGGACAACAGTACCTCGTTATAGTGGACAGATATTCAAATTGGCCAGTCATCGAAAGTGCAGCAGATGGTGCCACTGGGCTTATCAACAGTCTACGGAGGATATTTGCAACATATGGAATCGCTGATAAGCTTTCTTCTGATGGTGGCCCAGAGTTCTCCACAAAAATCACTCCAGATTTCCTTCAGGCTTGGGGAGTCGACCATCGTCTTTCCTCAACCTATTTTCCCCATTCTAATTGTAGGGCAGAGGTCAGCGTTAAAATAGCCAAAAGACTCCTCACCGACAACACTGGGCCCACAGGAAACCTGAACATCGACGCCTTTCAGCGCGCCGTCCTTCAATACCGGAATACCCCTGATAAAGAAACCAAAGTTTCTCCAGCTATGTGTATCTTCGAAAGGCCCATTAAAGATTTCATACCCATCTTGCCAGGAAAATACAACCCCCATCCCACTTGGAGAAGCACCCTTGCACAACGCGAGGAAGCACTCCGGAATCGCCATATGAGAATGCCGAATACTGGACCGAGCACACAAAGCGGCCCCCCCCCCCATTGAGAGTTGGCGACAACGTCCGCATCCAAAACCAGACAGGCCCGAACCCATTAAAATGGGATAAAACAGGTGTTGTGTCCAAAGTGCGTCAATTCAATCAGGGTCGAGGGCTCTGGAAGGGCTACTTTTCGCAATAGAAAATTTCTGAGGCAATACATCCCTCCCTGCTATTCCAAGACGACCACGATTAACCATTGGATACCCAATTCCCCAGCACGAGAAATCACTTGAACACCCATCACCGCCACCAGAACTTGATTCAGAATCGCACTCTACTGATCCACTGAAAGCGACATACCCTGCGACTATATCTCACACAGATGCATCACCACCTCCATCACCACGTCCTCAAACTCCCATAACACCTGTTCACCACCCACAGGCACCTGACGCAACACTACATGATGCACACCCTGATGCCTCTCCTGATAATTTCTTTCAAGCTCCCCCAAGTGCCCTTCCGGATCGTCCTCAGAGGCTGTGCAAGAAGCCTGCCTACTTGGCTGACTATGATTGTAATACGTATTGATTCGTTTTTGCAGACCAATACTTTTCTACCCCTTATTTTAATGATATTATATTTTTCATTCAGCTATGCTCCATAGCCACATAGCTAATATGCTTTTATAAAGTAGTTTTCATATATTGCTCTTTTTGTTTTTGAGTTTTCTTATTAGTACTCCCCAAAAAACTTGGAAGGAGGTAGAGGATTGTCTATTCATATCTGTTGTACATGTTATGAATATTTTTTGGGCTCAAGCCATGACGTCCTGATGAAAGGTTCCTTCAGTAGCTTCCTGAGGGTATATATGACTACAGTAGATATTCCCAGAGAATTAAACAAAAGGTTTCACAGAATTCTAACTTCTGGCGCGAGTACCCATAAGGTTTCCCTTTAGGATATCGTATAATAACAGGGGACGTATGATTGACACGCCACATAGCTATCTGCACCCCACATAGCGTTTATGCTTCAAGGCAAGTATGGGAGGAGCCGTTGCTAAGCTCTCCTCCTGCGTTACTGTTACGGTACCTAGCGATGTAAACAGGCGGCCGCCATAGCTGGCCGCCATCTTGACTGACGTCACATCCGCGCGCGCCATATCCCCATTCCTTTTTACGTAGCGTCTCTGACTAGGTGTTTCTCCCAGTGCTCGCTAAGTAATTTTCATCATGTCGCAATCTTCAGCCTCGCTTTCTTCTGGAAAGTTGAGTACCATATTCTTGTATTGTATAAATAAGCTCCAGCCGTAAAGAAACGACTTTTTATCTTTAAATCTTGTGTTTTGTGGCGGAGCTGTGCCCCGACCGGAGGCGTCATGTTGCGACGCTGCTGTTCGCCTCGCATGCTTTATTTAGTTAGCCAGAAAAGCCCTCCCGGTCTTATAACTAATTATCAACATTAGTTATTTTGTCTTCATTGCTAGGAATTAGTTATATTATGCCGATAGTATTAGTTTTCGGCGATCACAGTTAGACGAACCCTATGCTAGATTACTAGCCTAGCCCCTAGGCTCGATAGCCTAGGTGTTCATGTTTACTTCTTGCATGATATGATAAGTGATCCTAGTGTTATATTACAAAATGAAGATATAGGCATTTATACATACAAGATTCAGTGATTGCACATATGTTTTTTCGCCTTCTAGGAAGTATACAAGGGGTTTCGGTGATCTTGGTAGTCGACTCCCTTGCTCCTAACCTAACGCTAGGGCTCCTGTATACTTCCTCACCTCCCCAGTTACCTTATCTAAGGTAATCTTCTCCCTCTGAGGTAGCCTAGGCTACATCCTAGCTCTCCTAACCTTGATACATTCTGGTAGGTTAGGCTAGGATTTTTTCTTTCCCTTCTCCTTGCCATAGTACATGCGCTTTGAGTTTGGAACAGAACTTCAGAGTACCAGTCGTTCGTCCCCAGCCCTCCTACCACTGCCTTTCCTGGTCTAGGAGACTAGCTCACCTAGCCTAGGTTAGGCAGTCTAAGGGGATTCTGCCCTGAACAGAATTACCACCCCTGGGAGTCCTGGTGGGAGCTACGCTTCCCCTCTACACTCCCCCTCAGGACTATCTTACCCCCCCCCCCCCTCTATCCCTTTTGTGTTGGCTAGCCATCACACCCCTGTCCGTCGTCCTACAACTCCACCGCGTGCCGGCGGATTGTGGGTTAGGCTTGGTCCTTTCGTTGGTTAGTCCGTACTGCTACGCTTCCCGCATATAGTCGAACTATGGGATAGCATTCGACGGTCGGTTTGCCGGCGGAGGACCTCCCTTCTTTGAGTGTTCTTCGGTCCTCCCTTGGGCCGCCATTGGCAACATAGCCGACTGCCGGCTCTCTGCCGCCGGATGAAAGGTTGCACCCCTCCCTTTCATTTGAACACTTCTTCCTGAGGAAGAAGGGGATGGGTGCTGAGTATTACCCTTCCCTCTCTCTCCTCTTATCCTATCCCTCTCTCTCTCAGCCGTCAGTGTCCTCGGTACCCTACCTGTCTCATTGAATGATGTCAGTGTCGGTATGGCGTTACCGGTCACCTATCAGCTGCCGGGGGCCGCCGGCTTCCCGGCGATCTGCCATCACCTTAAGGTGTCACCCTCTCTCTCTCTCTCTCTGCCACATAGACTGATGGCTTGGAAGGGTCCATCCTTGATGAGGACTTGTCGGTGCCAGACGAGCTTCCGGCTGCCGGCGCCACCAATCTTGGCTTTAAAGTGGACAGTCACTCCTTCCTCCTGCCGGCCCGGTGCCGGCAGCGATTATTGTGCAGCTATGGATAATAGCCAGTACACCTATGGTAGAGTTATACCCTAGACTGAAAACTATTGTGTATAGTTGTACAGTAAAATATTTCCAGCATATTCTGCGCATCCATGCGCAGTCCCTTGCCGGGACCTAATCTGATAAGGGGGCTTAGCTTATCCCTCCTTTTCTTATACACTGAATGAATTCAGCTTCCCCCTCTCACCGTACCTAATTCCCCAGAGGAAGCCTAAGCTTGGCTCATCCAGCACGGATGTTCTTCCTCCTCCCAGGGCCCATGACGGCCTTCTTGAATTAGTTACAGCAGGGATGCACAACCTTTTGAGCTACTCTGGCCACATCATCAAACATATATCTAGCCGAGGGCCACTAGACTAGATTTTACATGAAATGATAAATAGTTTGTAGAATGTTTAAAGATAAAAAAAAAAACACAGTTGCTCACCTGTTTTGTTTTAATGAGATTTTTGACACTGAGATTCATGTACAAGTTTTTTTTATGGAAATTTGTGGTTGCCAGTCTTAAAACAGAGTGCAGATTTTGATCACTTAGCCTGCTACGAATATTTGACTTGGTCTGGTTGAGCAGACTAAATGTTTGTTCACATATGTAGGTAGAGCCAAATAAGCTTGCATAAATAGCAGCTTTGTCTCTCAAATAAGGAAACTGATCTTTGGCCAAGCAATTATAAAAGTTGAGCAAGTCCCCTTCATTATACTTGGTACGAAGGCTGTCATTTAATGAGATTTTTGACACTGAGATTCATGTACAAGTTTTTTTATGTTAGGATGGAAATTTGTGGTTGCCAGTCTTAAAACAGAGTGCAGATTTTGATCACTTAGCCTGCTACGAATATTTGACTTGGTCTGGTTGAGCAGACTAAATGTTTGTTCACATATGTAGGTAGAGCCAAATAAGCTTGCATAAATAGCAGCTTTGTTTCTCAAATAAGGAAACTGATCTTTGGCCAAGCAATTATAAAAGTTGAGCAAGTCCCCTTCATTATACTTGGTACGAAGGCTGTCATTATTCTGAAGATCAATCAGTTCGAGTTGTGCTTCGAATTCTACTTCATCAGGAGATACAGAAAAGGGGTTGCTGAACAACTTCAAATCATTGACTTCTTTCTTTAGGTCCTCAAATCGGCTCTCAAAGGCCTCCAAAAGTTTTCCTAATTTTGCTGCATAATATTCATTTCTATTGCATACTTTGTGTTTCTCACACATAAGTTTGTAATTTGGGAAGTGTCCTAACTCTCCTTTAACTATCTGTAACTGAAACAATTTTAGTTTTTGTTCGAAAGCTGTCACATAATTGGCTAGCTGAGAAATAAGTTGGTTATTCCCCTGAAGTTTATGATTCAAGTTATTTAAATGACTTGTGAGATCTACAAGAAATGACAAATCACAAAGCCAGTCAGCATTTGTAAGTTCTGGTACCATCTTATTCTTTTCATTAAGAAATATCTCAATTTCATCCAGAAGACCGATAAATCTTTTCAGCGTATTTCCCCTGCTTAACCACCTTACTTGAGTGAAAAACACTAAATCGCCATATTCTGCTTCAATTTCATCAAGAAATTGCTTGAATTGCCGGTGATGCAAAGCTGAACGTGACTTGATAAAATTGACTGTAGAAACTACAACTTTCATTACATGATCAAAGTCCAGTTCTTTTCCACACAAATTTTGTTGATGTATTATGCAATGAAATTGTTTCAGTTCATATTTTCGCTCTCCAATGTGTTTAATCAATAGCTGCACCAATCCATTCTGCTTGCCTATCATTGCAGGAGCCCCATCAGTTGATATTCCTACTAACTTGTTCAAATCTAACTCAATTACTGAAATTTGTTCTAAAAGTCCATTAAGTAAATCACTACCAGTTGTCTGCCCCTTCAATGAACTGAGCCCTACGAGTTCCTCATGAATAGAAAAGTCCTCTGTCACACCATGTACAAATACAAGTAGCTGAGCCGTAGATGTAACATCAGTAGATTCATCAGTGGCTAGGGAGAAGTACACAAATTGTTTACTTTTCTCCTTCAACTGGTCTACTATATCACCCGACAAATCAACAATGCGACGTTGCACTGTCATACGATTCAAACTGATATTCTCAAACTTTTTCAAAACATCTGGAGAAAGTTTTTGAGCAGCAAGTAGAATACACTTTTTAATGAAATCCCCCTCTGAAAATGCCTTGGAATGTTTAGCAATCAGGTTTGCAATTTCATAACTCACTTCTGTTACGTCCTGTGCCTCTTTATTTTTCTGAATAAACATATTTTTCTGCACATGAAAACCTTGCATTAGTGATTTAATTTTCTGCTTTCTTAGTTCACCAACAAATTTTTCATAAGGCTTGTGCTTTGTCAGATAATGCCTTTGCAAATTGTATTCCTTACAAACGGCCACACTATTCTGGCATATCAAGCAAATGATTTTTTTTTTCACTGTTTTCCACAAAGAAATATTTATCTGTCCATATTTCTTGAAATTTTCTATGTTCATCTTCAAGCTTTCTTTTTCGACTTGAGTTTTGTCCACAGAAGTACCAGAAGCCATAGTAGCTAGGCAAAATTAATCTGAAAACACTACAATGATAAGTGCCTGGCCTTGTTGCAATATCTCCTATTTTAGACTGCAAAGAAACTATCGGAGCTCAGACAAATTGGCTAACTTGGAAGGTTGCCAAATAATCATTTTACAAAATTTTTAAACTGGAATTTAGATGTATTAGGAAACCATAATTATGAATGTAAAATACAATAAAAAAAAGAAAAACATGAAAAACAAAAAAAGGTTTCGCATCTGTTTAAAAAGAGAATAGTATTCAAAATTATGAATTTTAGATATAACTTCAGGTGGTTACCTTCCCTTCACAACAACGAGGTTACTCCCGTCTAGACAACGTTGTAGACAGCCATACGCGTTCACCTCTTGTCTCGACTGCTTTCGTGTTCGAGGATGGTGATGAAATTATGAATTTAGTGAATGAACTGATTATAGATAACGAGATAATTCAACAATAACAAGAAAACACAAAGAATAATATATATATATATATATATATATATATATATATATATATATATATATATATATATATATATATATATATATATATATATATATATATATATATATATATGTTTATATATGCACAGACACATATACATACATACATACATATGTATGTGTGTGTGTGTTATATAGTACATTTTTACTATTTGTAATTATATCATAAGACGGAGTAATATGTTTATATTTATTATTTTCTTTTACTGTACAGAGTGATATATTGTGTTTTCTATGATAACTTCGAATGCCGCCATGTGCTTCACTGGGGGCCGCATGCGCCCCGCGGGCCGCCGGTTGTGCACCATTGAGTTACAGTGTGGAGTCACGGAAATTGTCTGGGCGGGATGCACAAATATGTGTCTTACCTACCTCCTTTCGAGCTTACCTATCCTAAGCTTATACATAGATGGAATCTTATATTGCAAGTTTATTAACTTAATTCTAATCTAAGATTACTGTAAGTCATAATTGTATTGACTTCCAAATACTAATTTTCTCTTTCTTTTACAGCAGTATGTGAAGTGTGAGAGCGCCTTCTGCAGCATTCATCGCCCTAACTTCTACGGCCACCGGGGGTGCTGAACCCACGCCGGCTGTTCGATCTCGAAGGGAAATCTTCGCTATTGGGATCCGCAGGTCTGCACTGTATGCAAGAACCTGCTCGATCAGGCGTTCGATAACCCTCCGTCAGCGGAGGCCAGGGACAACGCCCGAGAGAAACTGCACAAGTGGGTGCGCGGTTTCCAAAAGAACGCCACGGGGCCTTATCTCTCAACTGAGAAGTTGAGAGCCTTGCTCTTTCCTAACGCATCTGCGGATGCCGTTATTCCCAAGGATGAGATCCCCTGTGTCCAACTGACGGTCAAACCGGATGTTTCGGACGCTCTCCAAGGCTGTCATATCGACGAAGTGGAGAGGATGTCGGATGTGTCCGAAGACACTGAAAGGACCCTGATGGCTGAGGGTCAAGAAGAGGAAGAGGATCAAGTGGAGACCCCTGATTCTGGAGGCGAGATCGCCCGTGCACCCTCCGTGGCTTCCGTCACTCCAGTACCTGCAGTGGTGGGCACCCAGGATACTCTCCAAGCTCTGGTGGCATTCCTGGATGAGAAGTTCCACCAGGGGCATGCAGACCTTAAGAGGGAAATCATGAGTATGAAAAAACAGCCGAAGAAGATTACCGTCAAGGCTCTTCCTCCCTCCTAGTTTTGATGCCTACCCGGACCGTTATGTCCGTCTTAAATCCAAACCAGTCTCCAAGGAGGAGACCGAACCTAAGGAGGTCATAGTGTTTGACCACTCCAAGTCTCAAGCTCTTCTGGCCGACTGCCTCAAGAGCAGGGGCTACAGCAATTCCAAGGTGCCGGCCCTAAGCAAAAAACACCCGTCCTTTCTTGCTCCTCCCACCATGGTCTTTTCTTTTGCCGAAAAGGCCTTGCATTCAGTGTTGAAGGCAGTGGAGGAAGGAAAACCCTGCCCTACATTGGAGGAATGTAGGCCTCTCTCCCTCGCCCTACCTCACGATGATAAAAGCTGGAAAGACATCCAGTTAACTTTCACGGTTGGAAAGCTGGAGGCTGACGTCGCTGGCCGTCAGTTTAACGAGAACCTCCCCAAGCTCACCGAGTACCTTCTGCATCCTGAGCAAGACACAAAAGAGAGGTTGGCTGCCTCTTTGTCTCTTCAGGTACAACTCGAGACAATGGCCGGGGACATTCGGGTCCCAGGCTTCTACATGGTTCTTGCAAAGACCTATCTTGCCACCTTGCTGAAGGACTTATACAGCTTCATCAAGGCCCAGAGAGCCTGTAGAGAATTCGTGTTTGCGGATGCCACCATCAAATACGAACCCCGGAAACTGATTTCCTCCAACATCTGGGGCAAATATCTTTTTCCCGTGGACCTTGTGAAGGAGATTGTGGACAGAGCCGCCACTGAGAACCGGAACCTTCTCAACAAGTGGGGCATGTCCCGAAAGAGGAAATCTTCTCAGGATGACGTCTCCCAGCCTAAGAAGAAGTCCAACAAGCCCCGACCCCAGCAGCGTCAGGCCAAACGCCAGTTTCCGGCACCCGCTACTCCCCAGCTAGTGGGCCAGCCACAGCAGACCTTTCAGTTGGTCCCTCAGTCGGTGGTGGCCCAGTCACCAGTCTTTACCCCAGCCTATGAAAGGCATTCCACTACCTTTCGCCCCAAAGGTAGAGGCTCCGGCAAAGACTCCTCTCGACGTCCATCCAGAGGGAGAGGAGGAAGGGGAGCAGGCGGCCGAGGTGGTAAACCCTCAGGAAACAAGAAGCAATGAAGTGCTTCCGGTGGGAGGAAGACTCCGCCACTTCCAGGATCGTTGGACCTTCGATCCTTGGGCCCACAGCATCGTCAAGAAGGGACTAGGGTGGAGCTGGATAACACCACCTCCAACCATCCACCAATTCTTCCAACACTCAACCCCCATCCTGGAAGAATATGTCCTAGAACTCTTGAACAAGAAGGTGATCAAGAGGGTAAAGTCCACCAGGTTCCAGGGAAGACTATTCTGTGTTCCCAAGAAAGACTCAGACAAACTCAGAGTCATTCTGGACTTGTCCCCTCTCAACAAGTTCATTGCGAACAAATTCAAGATGCTGACTCTTCAACAGATAAGAGCCCTACTGCCTCACAAGGCATACACGGTCTCAATAGACCTGGCGGACACCTACTAGCACATTTCAATGAATCAACAGGCTTACTCCTACCTAGGATTCAGGCTTCAACGATGACAGTACGCTTTCAGGGCCATGCCCTTCGGACACAATGTGGCCCCAAGAATCTTCACGAAGCTCGCAGACACGATCGTCCAACAGCTACGCCTTCAAGGCGTCCAGGTGATGGCTTACCTAGACGATTGGCTGGTCTGGGCGACATCGTCAGAAGAATGCTCGCGTGCCTGCAGAAAGGTGACCCAGTTCCTGGAACATCTGGGTTTCAAAATCAACACCAAAAAGTCTCGACTGTCTCCAGCTCAGAAGTTTCAATGGCTGGGAATCCATTGGAACCTTCAGTCACACCGTCTTTCCATCCCTCTGAAGAAAAGGAAGGAAATAGCGGGATCTATCAAGAGACTTCTAAAATCCAAACAGATTTCAAGACGACAACAGGAACGAGTGCTCGGCTCCCTCCAGTTCGCCTCAGAGACAGACCCAGTGCTACGAGCGCAGCTAAAAGATGCATCGGGAGTCTGGAGAAGAAACGCATCCATCGCTCGTAGAGATCTCAAGAGACCTCTGCCAACCAGGCTTCGCTCACACCTAAAGCTGTTGTCAGAGTCAAAAGAACCTGAAAAGAACAGTTCCTCTTCAACCACCACATCCGTCGGTCACCATCCACACGGATGCCTCGCTAGAAGGATGGGGGGTTCACTCCCACCAGCGACAAGTTCAAGGAACATGGTCTCCCCTATTCAAGACGTTTCACATCAACATCTTGGAGGCCATGGTGGTTCTTCTTACTCTGAAGAAACTGTCCCCTCGGCCTTTGATCCACATCCGTCTCACTCTGGATAGCGCCGTTGTGGTCAGATGTCTCAACCGTTAGGGCTCACGATCGCCCCAACTCAACCAAGTGCTATTACCCATCTTCTGCCTAGCGGACAAGAAGAGATGGCACCTCTCAGCAGTTCAACTACAAGGATTCCGCAATGTGACGGCAGATGCTCTATCGAGGACAAGCCCCATAGAGTCGGAATGGTCCCTAGACGCAAGATCATTCTCCTTCATCTCCCATTAAGTCCCGGAACTGTAGATCGACGTCTTCGCGACGAGCGACAACAACCAACTTCCTCTTTACATGGCCCCATACTAGGACCACCTGTTCCCTCCACCCAACCTTCTGCTGAAAGTCTTCACCAAGCTGAGAACCTTCAAGGGAACAGCAGCCCTAGTGGCTCCCAAGTGGCCCCGGAGCAACTGGTTCCCTCTAGTCCTGGAGCTACAACCCAAGCTAATCCCTCTGCCAGACCCAGTTCTCTCCCAGCTGGTTCAGAAGTCGACTGTCTTCGCTTCATCAAGGAAAACCCGAGACCTTCATCTCATGATTTTCTCTCCCTAGCCGTGAAGAAAAGGTTTGGAATCTCGAAGAAATGTATAGACTTCCTAGAGGAATACAAAACAAAGTCTACCAGAAGGCAATAGTGTATGAGTCATCCTGGAAGAAGTGGGTGTCCTTCATCAAGGCAAGAAATCCTACGGAAATCTCCATAGATTTTTGTCTGTCCTTCTTCATTCACCTTCATGGACAAGGCTTAGCAGCCAATACGATTTCCACTTGTAAATCGGCCTTCACAAGACCATTACTTTATGCCTTCCAGATAGACCTGTCCAACAAAATCTTTAACAAACTTCCAAAGGCATGTGCTAGACTCCGTCCTGCACCTCCACCGAGACCCATCTCCTGGTCTCTTGATAAGGTGCTCCATTTTGCCTCAAGCCTGGACAATGAATTTTGCCCTCTGAAAGACTAGACTCAAAAACTGATTTTCCTTTTTGCTCTCGCCTCGGGAGCCCGAGTCAGTGAAATAGTGGCTTTATCTAAAGAAGAGGGCCAGATACAGTTTGCCGAAAAAGGGGAACTTACCCTCTTCCCTGACCCAACGTTTCTCGCTAAGAATGAACTCCCTACTAAGAGGTGGGGTCCCTGGAAAATCTGCCCTCTGAAGGAAGATGTCTCTCTATGCCCAGTGGAGAGTCTAAAGGTCTATCTTCGAAGAACTTCAGACTTTGGCAGAGGACAATTCTTTAAAGGAGAAACATCGGGAAGTGATTTGTCACTCAAACAACTAAGGGTGAAGACACCTACTTTATTCGCAGAGCGGATCCTGACAGTGCACCCGCAGGTCATGATCCTAGAAAAGTCGCCTCTTCCCTAAATTTCTTTCAAGGAATGGATTTCGAAAGCCTTCCATCTTTCACAGGCTGGAAATCCTCAAGAGTGTTTTTCAAACAGTATGTGAAGAAGGTGCATGAAGTCAAGAGATTCATGGTAGCCGCAGGTAGTGTATTAAAACCTGCAGCTTAGTGCTGCGTAGGACAGAGAGTTATTTCGGGACTCTAACTCAACGGGTGCATGTGTTGATCCTAGTGCGATACATAGTGATTTTAAGTGCCACCTAGTGTCACGAGAGACTGTTCTTCTACAAGGGGAAGTAACATAGACTTGAACACGTGTGCCACATGTTTATTTGGACATGAAGTGTATTGAGACTTTAAAAAGACCTTATAGTTCCCTTGGAACTTATGTGTGCAATGACAAGTTACTCCTTTTCAGATTCCACACCCTTGTCTTATGTAGTCTTTAGTCTATGTTTGTTAACCAACAATTTTACTGTAAATTATTTACCTTATTTCATATTAACACGAATATTTTCTAGAATAAAATAGAAATTTCGCTATCATATGCGTCTTATTTCGCCCTACTATATGATGCATTACTGTTACAGAGTTTTATTGCCCCTATTTTGATCTATGTTATAATTGATGTTATAATATTGCTCCTATCTGATATACTCACCCAAAGAAAAGTGAAATATTTGTTCCAACACAAGTACTTAACTTTCCTGATCTGTCTGCAACACTGACAAGATCCTCGTCTACAGGTGAGTTTTCTTCATCAGGTTACTTCAAGATGTTCCTTTCGTCCAAGTAGGACTTCCCTGCCAGGGGGGCAGGAAGCCATGTCATAGTTTATGCTATTGGTAATGACATGTAACGGAGATGTCACGGTCTCTAAGGTCATCAGACCAAAGGAATATTGTTTAGAAGTCGAAGGCACTACTAAAATGGGAAAAATCCACGATACACTAATTCTCTGGTACACTTCCATCAGGACGTCATGGCTTGGGCCCAAAAAACGGATTTTGAGCGAAGCGAAAAATCTGTTTTTGGGTGAGATAGCCATGACGTCCTGATGGACCCGCCCTAGTTCTCTATTCTGGCCTCTCAGACCCCTCCCTTTCTTATTGTATCATGGAGGCTGACAGAGACGCCAGAAGGAATGAGGATATGGCGCGGATGTGACGTCAGTCAAGATGGCGGCCGTCTGTTTACATCGCTAGGTACCGTAACAGTAACGCAGGAGGAGAGCTTAGCAACGGCTCCTCCCATACTTGCCACACTCCCCCTCGAAGCGTAAACGCTATGTGGGGTGCAGATAGCTATGTGGCGCGTTAGGCATATGTCCCCTGTTATTTTACGATATCCTAAAGGGAAACCTTATGGGTACTCGCGCCCGAAGTTAGAATTCCGTGAAACCTTTAGTTTAATTCGCTGGGAATATCTACTGTAGTCATATATACCCTTAGGAAGCTACTGAAGGAACCTTTCATCAGGACGTCATGGCTATCTCACCCAAAAATAGATTTATCGCTTCGCTCAAAATCTGTTATATGATCCTATTTCATTTATGTGCATTATAGGATCTATTTCATTTGTGTGCATTGCATCGTCTAGACATTGGCGCTTATTGTGAGAATGTAAACAAATGGTGTTTCAGTTTGGTAGCTCATTTACTCGCTGCGTATATGGTACAGTATTATTCTCTATAGACTTTAGCTAAACTTTATTATCTATTATATGCTAGCAGCAAATGGTTCATTAGCTAGCTGTGTATACAGTATTGTGAATTTATTAACTGAGTCATATATGCTATTAGGAGTAAGTGTAATTTTATATTGAATTTATTTTGACTGCCGATGCAAATGCCATTTTATTTCTCATCGTGCTATCTTTCATTGCAGATATTATCATTGTCATGTGATGCCTTCCAAGTGATAATAAACATTGCATAGACAGAAAGTGATTCTTATTTAGTAAATGCGATCCCACCTGTTCCAGTCTAGGGACATGGTATCCATCGCTTCTCTTTGAGGGTCCAGCTAAGGGGCTACAAAACGAGATAGTTTATTCTTGTCGCTCGTTGCGATGAGGTCGATCTGCAGATCTGGGACTTTTTCCGAGATGAAGGAGAATGAGTCTGCATCTAGGGACCATTCTGTCTCTATGGGCTTTTGCCTGGATAGAGCGTCCGCCATTACATTGTGGATCCCTTGTAAGGGAAATGCTGATAAGTGCCATCCCTTCATCCTTGCCAGGTAGAAGAATGCCAACATCACATGGTTGATGTGGGGTAATCTCGAGCCTTGTCTATTTAGACACTACTATCACCTCGTTGTCCAGGACCAATCTGATGTGGATTGATCTGAGAGGGGATAGTCTCTTCAACGTCAGGAATACTGCCACAGCTTCTAAAATGTTGATATAAAATGATTTGAACTGGCGCAACCAATTCCCTTGCACTTTCTTGTCGTGAGAATGACCTACCCATCCTTCCAAGGAAGCATCCGTATGTATCACCACTGATGGTTGCAGGAGAATTATCTGCGCTAGACTCTTGACCACGGCTTCAATTGCGTGCGCAAGAGGGCTAGGGTCAACCTTAGTTGAGCTCTTTGAGCGTTTGATACGTATTTCCTGCAGACCCCCGACGCTTCTTTCAAAAGTGCCTTTAGCACTGGGTCTGTCACTGCTGCGAACTAAAGAGAGCCCAACACTCTTTCCTGTTGGCGTCTTGAAATCCTCTTGTGACGGATTAGTCTCTTGACAGATACCGTAATTTCTCTCCTCGTCTTGGAAGGAATGGAGAGGTGGTGTGACTTCAAGTTCCATTGGACTCCTAACCACTGGAAATGTTGAGCTGGAGTGAGACGAGACTTCTCGCGGTTGTTCTTAAAGCCGAAGTGTTCCAAAAACTGGATCACCTTTTGGGCTGCCTGCAGACAAGTAATCTTGGATGCTGCCCATACCAGCCAGTCTAAATATGCTACCACTTGAACACCTTTGGTGCGTAGCTATTGGACGATTGTGTCTGCTAGCTTTGTGGATATCCTTGGGCTTGTGTTCAGTCCAAAGGGCATTGCTCTGAAGACAAACTACTACTTCTGTAGTTTGAATCCTAGGTAGGAGGAGAAAGGGCGACTCATTGGGAGATGCCAGTAAGCATCTGCTAGGTCTATTGAGACCGCCTACACCCCTTTTGGCAGAGGGATCCTTATGTGTTGCAAAGTAAGCATCCGAAACTTGAGGTTTTCGATGAACTTGTTGAGTGGAGACAAGTCTGGAACTTGATGGACTTCGCTTTCTATATCACCTTCTTGTTCAATATTTCTAAGGTATATTCTACCAATAAGGGGGTGGAGTGTTGGAAGAATTCTGGAAAATGAGGTGGAATTCTGGTACATTTCCACCCGAGTCAATTCGTGATTAGGCTGTGGGCCCAGGGATCGAATGTCCAGCAATCTCGAAAGTGATAGAGTCTGCCCCCTACCTGGAACCCTTCATTGCTTGGGGGTTCCCGTGGATTTACCTCCGCGACCACGTCCTCCTCGGCCCCGAGAGAAGTTACCTCCTGGAGAACTTCTCTTAGGACCTTTTCCTTTCTGGCTGGGGTGAAAGGAATTCGACTGCCTCTCAAAGATCGGGTTGAAAACTGGTGACTGGGTTACCAGTTGTTGAGGGACCATCTGGAAGGTGGTATGAGGCATTGTGGTCATGGTCATGGCAGGGATCTGTGCCCGTCTTCGTGGTGTCTTTGCCCTTTTGTTCTTGGGCTGGAGACCTCCTTCAGGAGAGGATTTTTTTTTCTAGAGGACATATCCTACTTTTGGAGAAGGTTCCTGTGTTCCGTTGCTGCCCTCGCGATGACCTCTTGGACCAGTTCCTGTGGGAAGAGGTATTTACCCCAGATACTCTAGGTAATCAGCTTCCTTGGTTCGTGCCTGATTGTTACTGCAGCCAGGACAAACTCTGCAAGCTCTCCTCGCTCTGAAGAAAGCGTACAGGCCTTTCTCAAGGGTACCCATGTGAGATTTGACCAAAAAGAGGAAGATTTCTGGGTTAAATTGAATTGAATATAGGATTTAGGCATTAAGCCAAGCAGTGGGGCATCAAAGGCCATTCAGCGCTATATAACGAAAATCATTCAATCATATCTATACACTCACACCATTTAGTATCATTTTAACCTTTAATACAAATCGTAATACATTCATACAATAAAATCTAGATGTGAAATAAATAGGGATTAAAAGGGTAAAATAAATAAATAAATTAATAAAATCAATTATAGCTCGTAATATAACCCAATACTTTGAATAAATTTTCTCAAGTTCAGGGTACTACAGTTTTCCCCCAGTATATCTCTTAAAGGTTTGTCCTGGAGTAAATGTGTCCTCCTCTGAAGATTAAAAACAGGACAATCTACTAAAATATGTTTAACATCCATTGTCACTTGACAGGTATTACAAAGAGGGGCTTGTCTCCCTTACCCACTCTTCATTAAATAATTGTGCGTTGCATGTGTATGGCCAATACGCAGCCTAGTTATAATAATGGTATCCCTTCTACTTGTAGAATTACAAGATGACCATTTATCCACCAATGGGTGGATTTGTTTAAATTTTGTATTGGTGGTCAGATCAGACCATCGAGCTTGCCACTTATTTTTACAGTAAAAATGAATCTCACTTTTAAGATCTTTGTAAGGAATACTCAAGGGGGATGGATTACTTAGCCCTGAAGCTTCCTTTGCTGCCTTATCTACTTGTTCATTCCCATCCACCCCAACATGGGCAGGGACCCAACAGAAGTGAACACTGATACTCTTCCTAGACTGCAGAAGTACTAACCAGTCCTGCACCTCTTGTACTAGATGATGGCCTGGCATAATTTGTTTTAATGAGAGTAAAACACTATTGGAATCCGTAAAAATTGTATAAAAACTATTTTGGTTGCCATTTTTTAGAAATATGTTGGACTGCGAGAATTATTGCGTACAGCTCAGCAGTAAAAATTGAACAAGAGGATGGGAGTTTCGTTCTAATAACAATATCCCCCACCACAGCTGCACTTCCAACTCCTGCAGCCGATTTGGAGCCATCTGTAAAAACATGTTTCCCATGATGTTGAGCAGCATGATTTAAAAACTCACTTTTCATTACCCTACTAGGTAAGGTATTTTTCCCTCCTGCCGTAAAACATACTTTAACAGGTGGATTACACCAAGGAGGAGACTTGGGATATCCTACCTCTGCTATCTGTGCTGTTAACAAGCCTACTTCTCTAGCATCATTTTTCAGCTGTACCTCCAAAGGCTTAGGCACTCTAGATCTGTTAGGAGCCCGATCTAAAGGCGCCCTAACATATTTACAGTTAGGATTGTTTCTCACAGCAAGGGACCTAGCTAAAAACCTCAAACTCAACTCCTCTCTGCGAATGGAAAGGGGAGGTATGCCAGAATCAACATAGAGACTGTCAATGGGAGATGTTCTGTAAGCACCTGTGCAGATGCGAAGCCCAGCATTGTGAACAATATCAAGTTTTCCAAGTAAAGTCTTTGTAGCTGACCCATATATTTGGCATGCATAGTCTAACTTGCTCAGACACAAAGATGTATAAATTCTAAGCAAAGTTGTTCTATCAGCACCCCAATCAAAATGCGATATCACTTTCAGAATGTTCAGTGACTTCTTAACCCTGATAGATAGGTCATTTATATGGGGACCAAATGTCATTTTCTTGTCGAAAAATGACTCCAAGAAACTTGACACTATCCTCATATGGCAAAATACAATCATTTAAGAAAAGGGTGGGGATCTCTTCCCTTTTACGAGTACGAGTAAAGCGAATGGCTTTGGTCTTCTGAGGAGAAAACATGAATCCACGAGAATTTGCCCATGCGGAAGCAGCATTTATTGCAATTTGAAGATTTTGGCATGCTTGTAGTGCAGATGATCCACTACAATAAATTGCAAAGTCATCGACAAATAGTGATCCTTGTATGCCAGGAGGTATGTGACTAATGAGACTATTAATAGCAACAGCAAACAAGGTCACACTCAATACACTGCCTTGGGGGACACCTTCTTCTTGCATGTAGGATGAAGATAGTTCTGACCCTACTCTCACTTTAATTGAGCGGTTTGATAAAAATTCTTCAATAAAAGAGAACATATGTCCTCCTATACCCCACGAGGCCAATTGCTTTAAAATACCACCCCTCCAGGTGGTTCCATATGCCTTTTTGAGGTCAAAAAAGACACCCACCACCTGGTTTTGGTTAGAAAACGCATTTGAAATTTCCCTTGATAACATCAGCAAAGGGTTTAGAGTACTTCGGTTCTTCCTAAAACCAAACTGTCTGTTAGATAAAAGATTTTTTGATTCTAGATACCACACAAGTCTGTTGTTGATCATTCTCTCAAATAATTTGCATATGCAACTGGTCAAGGATATGGGCCTATAACTAGATGGCAGTTCTGGGTCTTTACCAGACTTGTGGCCTGGAATTACAATTGAAGTATGCCAGGAATCAGGAGATGTATGGGAAGCCCATAGACCATTAAAGGTTTCTAATAAAAATTCCTTGGTATCCACTGGAAGATGTGATATCATTTCATACCGGATGCCATCCTCACCTGGGGCAGTTAAAGAAGAGCTGGAGATAGCATTTTGCATCTCCTCCATACTAAAAGGCAGGTTAAAAGCTTCAGTATTTGAAGAAGCAGAAGGAACAACAGATGTTGATGCTCTAATTTGTTGAAATGCTGGGGAATAGTTGTCAGCACTTGATACATGAGCAAAGTGCTTAGCAAGAACCTCTGCTACATCTTTGGGGTCAGATATATATCTATTATTTTCCCTTAATATTGGTAGAGGCTTATGGACGAATTTACCTTGAAGTTTTCTAATCTTGTCCCATATTTCCTTTGAAGGAGTTTTGGTATTAATATTAGATATATATTTCTTCCAAGATGCTCTCTTTGCTTTTTTAGAAATTCTTTTTTGTTTGGCACAGGCTCTGAGATATGCTATTCTATCTGCTAAATAGTTTGTCCTCAAGTATCTTCTGAAGCAAGTTCGGGTCACTTTTCTTGCGTTAGCACATTCTTTACTCCACCAAGGAACTACAGAGCGATGAGGTAAACCGCATGTTTTAGGTATAAACTTGCTAGCATTATCATCAATAATATTTTCAAGATGTTGATAGGCATGCACTGGAGATGTAAATTCATCATATTCTTTATCAGTGTGTGAACAGTTTTCATAAGCTGCCCAGTCTGCCTCATCTATCTTCCATTTTGGTGGACACTGAGAAGGAAGATTATGGACATAATTTAACATTATTGGCCAATGGTCACTGCCATGTAGGAGTTCATTTACTGACCAAAGGTAGTCCAATCGAATGGATGAGGAACAGATTGACAAATCAATGGCTGTTGTAGAGTTGTGGAATACATCATACCTAGTTGGAGAACCATCATTCATTAGTATTACATCATTGTTGTCGATTAATTCTTCAACAAGATTACCCCATCTATCGCACACATTTCCACCCCATAAAGTATGCTTTGCATTAAAATCACCCATTAAAATAAAAGGGGCAGGAAGCTGATTGATCAAGTCTTGGAGGTCAGAAAGTCTAAGCCTTCTTGGATTACCAGCATGATCTAAGAGGAAAAGTTCTAAGGATGGTTCAATATATAGCGAGCATAAAGTAATTTTTTTCCCGATATGAGTTCTAACTGCACATGCCTGTAGTGGTGTATTGAGTGGGATTGTTTCAAATTTTACAGATTTGTGAATAATAAAACCTGTACCACCTTGAGCTCTTGCAGCTTGCAAAGGAGGGGATCTACAAAAATGATACTTGAGTCCAGGATTAAATGGTTTGTCACTGATCTTGGTTTCCTGTAGGAAAATTACCTTCGTGTCTGAGTCCCTGGTTAAAGTTTTTATTTGCTCAATGCTAGTACTTAGACCTCTGCAATTCCACTGGATGATAGACATTATCTTTTGTTATTATTTTTCTTTGTCTCATTTGTCTTTTGGGACTTTTCAGATGAAGCCATGTAAGGCCTGGAGATAGAAGGCTTTACTAGGCCACCACTCTTCTTTTCTTTCTTTCTAGGATCTTTATAAGAGTCAACCTTAGGATCATGAGCAGTAGGGCACTTACCTGACTTAGATGAAGGTGAGGATGATGGGGACCTTTTCCTCTTTGGAAGATCTTGTTTTCCAATCTCCATCAAATCAGGTAGAGATTCTGCCTGAGACAATACATTTAAGGTGGTGGAAGCCACATTGGCTTCCTTGGAGGATTGTGCTAGAACTTCAACAGTTCGAGCACTTAACCCAGAAGGCTGGGCTACTACCTCTAGGGGAGATGCTCCTATCGGTGACAACACTTTTGGTGTGTTGGAAACCATATTATCCTCTTTGGAGGTTTGTGCTCTGGCTTTTATAGGCAGAGCACTTGACCCAGATGGCTGGGCTACTACCACTAAGGGAGATGCACCTGACGGGCCAGGTGCTGCCACTGGTCCCCCTGTGCTAGTAAGGGGTAGTGGATTATAATCTTTTGTTGGCATCTAAACCGCGCGAGCAAAATTAAGTTGCCGATTGAGTAAATGCTTTGCATAACCTACACTTATATGTTCAGCATTTGCTTTCAAGATTGCAGCTTCTTCTTTCTTGTATTCTCTACATATTTTATCATTTGATTTATGATGATCTTTACAGTTTGCACAGGTTGTATCTCTGTTGCATTGGCCATGTTCTAACAAAGAACAGTTAATACAGATCTTCGTATTATTGCAGTACCGGGAAGGGTGACCATACTTGAAACAATTAAAGCATTGTAAAGGCCTAGGTTTATATTCTCGAACACGTACTCTTTCATTCTCAATAATTATATGATCTAGTATAACAGGGGTTTCAAATGTTGAAACTACCATGCTTGTTTGAGGGATCTTAATTACTTTCCAAACATTAGCAGGGCACATGTCCAGAATTTCTGGTTCTGAGAATTCATATAGATCTTTATCAAAAACTACCCCTTTACCATAGCTGAAGCTCATATGTGGTTTAATATCCTTAATAGGATCAATTTCTGCAATCTTCATGCCACAAAGCATGTGAGCTTGAGTATCTGATTTTGCATTAATCAAAACAGATTGCTTACCGTATCTACTAATATCCTTACTTTTAATTAAACCAACTTTTTTTTTAATAAATTTACTAATCTTATAATAGTTATAATTATCTATCTTCCCAGATGCAATTATCCATGTTGGGGGCTTGGGGGTTTTTACTTCTGGAAGTCTATGCTCTATTTCTTTTTCCATCCATTCTTCTGGTTTATATACCTCTAGGTGTCTTGGTGCTTTATCACATAGAGCCCCAGAAATCAAACAATTGTCTATTTTTATGCTCTCTAAATTTTTATTTGCTTCTAAAGCAATCTCAAAACTTGAAAATGATACCCAAGCTTCCCAAAAGCCTTTACTACCATTAAGCTCCATTAAAATTTCTTTGATTGCCCCAAATTTACAGAAGGCTTCATGAATAATGTCATAGCTACAACCAATTGGTATGATTTTTAAGTGGAGAATTTTCAGATTTTTTGTTGGATCTGGTAATGAGCCAGAACCAGAGAGTAAAGTATTACGGTTATTACAAGCATCATTTTCCACCAGTGCCGATAAATTGTCTTTAACAACACTGGTCAGAGAAGTATTGTTGGAGGAATCCTTTTTATTGCCGAGGTTGTCAACAGAGCTTTCCCTATTTAAACAAACAGAAGTCGTCAACGGTGTCTGGGGTTTGCCATTTGATCCAGGGGTACGGGGAATATTAAGTTTACTCATTAATTATTTTTTCAGGGGGAGGGAAGGGGTCATAATAACAATGAAAAAAACACAATGGAAAAAAGTAAAGTTTAAGGGAGAGAAAAAATTAAGACTGTCTGAAATTCCAAAGAAGACACCGTTAGCCTTTCCCGGAATTAATTTCTCCACCAATGACACCTGTGAAAGCTGCTTACCAAATGTCCACTCCCTACCCTACCACAAAGGGATGGTACCACTATGATTAGAGTGGCTCAAGTGTATGCCAAACCCGCTTGATGGGACTGAGAACATTTCAAGAATACAATCATCCCCACTCTAATCATAGTGGCAGGCAAACCGGACAGAATGCCGAGAGTCCTATCTCTATAAAATCGCCAACCCCTGGAATCCGAAGGCCAAATTTCCTACGAGATAGTTCCGCGTGCCAGTATGGGAATACTGACACTCCTAGGTGTCCAAAAATTTTTGGGCAGTTGGCAAGACCACCACAGCTCCCACAATTGATTTTGAAATAAAAACCGATCATGGATACAATGTCCCCTCTAAAAATCCTGGACAGTGAAATGGGTAAGAGAGTTTTGACAGCAAGGTTGGAGACAGCTGATAATTATGAAGGAGGAATAAGCAATAAGAGGTAATAGAAAAAGAATGAGAGAAATTTAGAGTCAAACTGAGGAAAAGAAATTCCCCAGTTCAAGAGCCTTCTTGCCCATCACAAGCCTTCAGCACGGGAATGATATGCCGTGCTGAAGCCCAATGACTTCATCAAGGCATTCTCTCGTTAAGAGGGGGAAGATTTCTGGGGCATTATGTTGGCCTGCGCTCAGTTCAAAGCAGTTCTGATGAGAGAGAGAAGCCGCAAGTGTCTCCTTTGACTACTGCTCCTTCCTCAGAAGATGGTCTAGTAACTTTGGAAGGTTCTCATTGAACTGTTGTCCTGTGATCTCTGGGTCTAATTTGGAGATGGAGAAGGTTAGGTGGACATCCTTCCACTTCTCTTCGCAGATAGACAGTGCTAGAGAGAAGGCTTGCATTCCTCTAGAGTCAGGCAGAGTTTTCCCTCGCTGGCGGCCTTGACGGCAAAGTTTAGTGCTTTCTCCGTAAAGAGAAATGAGATGGAGGAAGGTGCAAGAAAGGTGGAGTGCTTCTTGCTCAGTGCTGAGACTTTGGAGTTAGTATATCCGGCTCCCTTCGGCGTCTTCAGGAGGATGGCTTGCGCCTTACCGTGTTCAAACACGATGACCTCTTTGGGGACCGTTTCTTCTCGGGTCGCATTTTCGTCCCGCAGTCTCACATAGCACTCTGGATAAGAGGAAAAGTTAGGCCACAACTCAAGGTCTTCGATCTGTCTAGCTCCCAACTTCTCGGAAACGAACAGTTTCCTATTCATCATCGGCATATGCTCCGCGTACCTCAAGGGATTAGATTCGGAGCAATGAGGGAGATCGGACACTCTAAGAGGCTTGTTAGAAGTGCCCCTGGTGGTTCCGATACTATCGATCTTCTTCTGCATCATCCTTTGCTGCTTCCTAAACGATTCCTGCATCGTTTTTTTGTACCCGATGGAACAACTTCATCATGCATTGTAGAGATGTCAGGATCTCTTCGCTCGCATTAGCCTGAGATACAGGTTGTGTAGTTGGGGCAGAGGACGTTGACGGCAGAAATTGGTATGCCGTCACGGCAAACCGAGGGTCGTCTGTTGCTGTTGATAGGGATTCTTCTCCCTCCACTTGGGGGGAGGGGGTGTCCACGTCCTATTCAGGGTCACCTTGTAGTAGGTCCTGTTCAGTGTCGGTGGAAACTTTGACATCCTCTCTTGGTGGATGTCCATGCCTTCTAGGGCCTTGTTGATGTCCAAGTTAATCTTCAGCTGACTGAAGGGGGACCGGAGATGTTCCTGGGACACCACCACACTCGGCAGAGCCTTGGGGAACAGTAGGCACCTCAGGGAGTCATTGGGTAGGTATGGTACTGGGGAGTTCTTTTGGAACCCCTTACCCATTTGCGAAGGGTGTCCCTCGCTGTATCCCTAGCCTCTAGGGTAACTAGGAGGGCTTCGTCAAAGCCATTGGCCAGCAGGGTTGAGCAGATGGTGCAACCCTTCGGGTCCCAATACTTTAGGACTTCTGTGACGATGCAGCAGGGGGCATGAGTCCTGCACATCCTGTGACCAAAGAAGTCTTTCCCCTTGTGGTTGCAGAACATCACTCCGCACTTCTCCATAGGGTCATCCTTAAAGGAAAATACTTACGAGTATTTTCTTTTTTATATCAGTGATATAAAAGCATACAGTTTATGATAACAATAGTAATCACTATTGTATATGGTAGCTTAGGATAGCAAGCTTGAAAGGAAATAAAAAAGACATATCTGTAATTCCTCTCCCAGGCCATTGCTGAGACCTCCGTCAGTATTAATATTCAGTTTCCTTGATAGGGAGGATACAAGGTAGAGAAACTCTAGAAACTAGATTTGGAGTTAGTAAATAGCTTATACTAACATTATTCTCCTGTAGTATTGTATTAATACCGTTCGGGTATTGTTAAGTCCCTGATGATCAAGGAAAACCATCTGTATGTTGAGGGAGTACTCAGCCTCAACAGAATATCATGATCTCAACAATCGACTACAATAGGAAACGCAGAGTATCTTAGAAATGTTATTTTCGTTATAAAATAAATTTTTTAACATACTTACCTGGTGGTTATATATATAGCTTACGTCCCTGACGTCACGGCAGAAAAATTCAAAACTCGCGCCAATCGCCGAATGGATAGCCCGGTGTGCTACCCATGCGCCCCTGACAAGGTCCCCAGAAATCATTCCCTCGGTATTCATATCTTCCATGCCTCTAGTCTCTAGAGGGTAGGAGGTGGGGATTTTAATAATATATAACCACCAGGTAAGTATGTTCAAAAATTTATTTTCTGGGCTCGAACCTGTGCCGCCCAGTGAATAAGCTCCATTTAGCACTTATTCTTAGGTAATTTACTGCTAAATATACCAGAGAAAAAATGTAAAGGAGTGCTAGGTTAACTAGCTCGCTCACCTATTGGTGTCGGTATAAAATTGGGCGTATATTCCAGAGGTCCCGCACTATTTAGATTAATCCACGACAGAGAACCCCAATAGAGGAGAGCCGTTCAACCTCACTCGGTACTACTACAATGCATCCGCTCAGAACCCAACTCCTTTTAGCACAACGTGCAAAGTAACCCGCATTTTTCTAGTGCTCTCGAATTTTGGATATTTTCTAGTGAATTATGGCTTCTTCGTCGGTTTCCCAGGAGACACCGTCTAAGTTAAGTACCAAGCTGGGTTTTACTGTGTTTTGAGCAACCTAGATCGTTTAATATTTATATTATAGGAGTTTATTCTCTTCGTTCATACCGATCTTGCTTGATTTCACTACAGTTGGTACTCCTGTTTTTGAGAGCTTTTAATTTTCACTTGCGGTGTTACTATGTGTATTATTTTTATTATCAAATATTATTTGTTATTGTGAATATTCATTATTTAGCGTTTAGAATCCTCGTGGTTCAATTATTGGGCCAATATCATTTACGTATCGCTATGGCTGCCGACCGTGCTACGGCGGCAATGTTATTTTAGCCATCAGGTGTGTCTTTTGTGATTTAATTATTTATGTTGCATGCCTTGCCCAAAAATTTTCTATGTGTTTATTCATATATTTAACGCTATTATTATTTTTATAATGAATATTTGTGCCATTACTCCGTTTGATCTGTCTGGTTGGGGATCGTCAGTTGGTAGCCCTGCTGCCTCGTATCACGTGATCCTCCCCCTCTAGCTAGGTGGGAGGCTAGGCTTCTCCCCCCTCCACTAAGGGACCGTTGCCTTCCCTCCTTTTAGAGGGGGTAGTTAAGTGTTTATGGACTTTGTCCTCCGGGTGGCCCGGCGGTTCTTCTCTGTCTAGTCTGGTTGGCCACCGGTCAACAGAGTTGGATCCCGGTGCACCCTATTTTATATTCACTTTTCATTCTGGCTTATGTTATACGAAACCCTCCTGGTTCGATTGGCAGTTCTTAGTTACAGTTCCGCCCCCCTATTATTTTATAACATTTCCTATGATGATTATATATGACAGTTCACTACCCCGGAGTCTCTAAAGGAATTGGTATTGAATATACCATTATTTCCCGGCCCGGGGTCTACCCCACCCCGGGAAATCAGACACTATGTGTCTTAATTCCTTGTTATTGCATCCTTTTTTATGCTCCCGGCTTGACCGGAATGGATGGCTATACTTTAGTTTCAAGTTAGACTTATGTTTAGGCCCGGGACCCCTGGTCCCGCCCCTATGTAAGAATATTACAGTTAAGCTCTAACCTTGCGTTAGACCTATGTTAGGCCCGGGTCCTCCGGACCCGCCCCTAATTAAAAAAAAAAAAAAAAAAAAAAATTATTTTTATTTTTTACAGTTAAGCTCTAATCTTGTGTTAGACCTATGTTAGGCCCGGGTCCTCCGGACCCGCCCCTACTTAAAGAATAGTACAGTTAAGCTCTAATCTTGTGTTAGACCTATGTTAGGCCCGGGTCCTCCGGACCCGCCCCTACTTAAAAGAATAGTACAGTTAAGCTCTATTCTTGTGTTAGACCTATGTTAGGCCACTTAAAGAATAGTACAGTTAAGCTCTAATCTTGTGTTAGACCTATGTTAGGCCCGGGTCCTCCAGACCCGCCCCTAATTAAGAGAATTACAGTTTCTCATATACTATTCTTTTTACAGATGGTGCATTGTCTGACGCCGGCCTGTGCAGCTGTTCTGCACCAGCCTTGTGGCCACTCCGTCTGCCGATCTCACGCCCCTTGTGGGGTTCAACTGGAAGACGTTGTGGTATGGCACCCGGATAACTGTGTGATTTGCTTCGACCTCATCACTACCCTTGGATCTGACTCGGTGAGTCCCGTTGGCAATATTGCCTTCTTATTTTATTTACTATTAGTAAGATATCTATGGTCTTGAAGGACCATTGGGAGTCTCCCTTTTATAATTCCCCCTATTATTTCAGGCATCCCCGGAGCAAAAGTCTGCGGCTCGGGCCACACTGAAGGTGTGGATTGGTGGGTTTGCCCGGAATGTAAAGTCTAAGCGGCCGTACGTCCTATCTGAGGACTACTGCACCATGGTTTACCCCAACGCCAAGTCTTCAGCTGCTGTGGCTAGGCATGTGGCAGCTCCCATCATTGCCCACATTGATGCCACTATAACGGGTCTCATCGACCCAGAGCAAGATCCATCGGACGCCCCCGGAGGTCTGGAGGACAATGTTGCCTCCATGAACCTGGACGTCGAACCAATGTTGCTAGACGAGCCGGATACAGGTAGGGTGGTAAGTGAGGCAGGTGTGTCCGGCGCTGAGATTCCTATCCTCAGCCCCGCTCTTTCTTCTTCTTCTGATCGCTCTTCCTTTCTTGGATTTTCTGGGGACCGTGATTCGTCTCAACGTTCATACCCGGTTCCCCCTAAGGATAAGTCTACTTCAAGGACCTTACCCAAAGCTCGCAAGCCTCACAAGACTTCTCATGGCTCTAAACATGGTACGAACCCGTCTTCAAAGACCTCTGGTTCCTCCTCTAAGTCTCACGACCCGGGAGTTCCTTCCGCCCCTCCTGCTGCTAGCCCGGGCCTTTCCGAATCAGCTATGCTTCGCATCGTGTCGGAGATGCAGGCAAAGTTGGTTTCGGAGATGCAGTCGAGGATGGACACGATGTTCTCTAACTTCGGTCAGAGAATTGGGGCTTTAGAGCAAGGAGCTCCGGAGAGAGTCCAAAGCTCTCTCATACCGGATGCCTCTAAGCTCCCGCCGTTTGCCAATAACAACCCCTGGCGGATGGCTCTTCATTCCCCGTTCTCAGACGGAATGTTGACTCTGGAGGGCCTTGGCACTCGTCCTCTAGAGGACTTTGAATTCTTTCCTCCGGGTCTGGCATTTCCATTTCATGGTTATGCCAGACTTACCGAGGAAGCTTTAGTCCGATTAGACAAGGACCCCAAAGAGACGGTCATCTTCCCGAAGGAGCAAGCCCAATCTGTTTGGGCCAGATTTTTGAATGACATCGGCTGCACTAACACCATGCTGACGCCTCATAAAAGCTCCTTTACGATGTTCTTAATGGACAAGACCACCTTGACTCCATGCGTCAATAAGGTGGCAGAGCTTGCCTTTCAATATGCTCTGGAGGAGAAGCCCTTGCCTCCCATCCGAGAGGTGGATCCAATCTCCCTCCTTCTTCCCTCAGGTATTGAGTGTTGGGACAACGTCCATACCACCTTTACCTCCGGCAAGCTTGCAGCAGACTGTGCCTCAGTCTTGTTTAGTGAGAAGCTTCCCCGTCTCCCGGAATCTCTCATTAAACAGGAATATGATTCCCGCCTACGTGTGGGCCGTACTCTAAACCTGGCCACATCCACGGAGTCGATAGCCTTGACTTACGATACGGAGAGTATTTTTAAGTCTCTCAACAAGGCTACGTTACAGTCGTTATATTATGACTTGTATGACTTCGCTACTGCTAAACGCAGATGTCGCAAGCATGTTCTAGCTGAGGCGACGATTAGGCATGAACCTAATAAACTCATCCGGTCCTCCTGTTGGGGTTCAAATCTCTTCCCCGAGGATCTCGTAGAGGAAGTCTTGGCGGAGGCCACTAGGGTTAATCAGAGCCTTAAAGCCCGTTGGGGTTTGACCCCTAAACGCAAGTATGACCCCGCAAATTATCAAGCCCGGGGTAGGAAGAAGCTTAGACCATATACCTCCACCCAGTTCAGGCAACAACAGAGTGCTTCATCCAACTTCCGGCTGCCTCTTCCTCCATCTTCTGTTGCCCCTGCACAGCCTTCCACCTCTCGGGCTCCTTCGGATGACTATGTCACCGTTCTGCTACCTAAGAGCCAGCTTTCTGGTGCCTCCGCCACTTCCCCTGCCTTTAACCAGTCCTACGAGGCTCATAGCTCTTCCCAGAGTTATGGTAGAGGTAGAGGCTACCACCGTGGCTCTAACCAGAACAAAGGCAGGGGAAGAGCCTTTCGCAGAGGAAAGAGCTTCCGAGGCGGACGTGGAGGCAACTCCTCAAATCAATACTGAGGTGCAGCAGGTAGGGGGGAGGCTCTATGCCTTCCGCAACAAATGGAGGTTCAGTCCCTGGGCGTTCAGTATCATCTCCAAGGGACTAGGGTGGAGTTGGATTCAAGGACCTCCTCCTCCGAACAAATTTCGTCAACATTCCACTCCGGACCTGGTCGAATTTGTCCAGGATCTTTTACAAAAGAATGCCATACAAGAAACGAAACATCTGAAGTTTCAAGGTCGGCTGTTCAGTGTCCCGAAGAAGGATTCAGACAAGAGAAGAGTGATTCTAGATCTATCCCTTCTCAACTTGTCCATTCAATGCGACAAGTTTCGAATGCTTACCGTCTCGCAGGTGCGGACCTTACTTCCCCGTGGGGCCGTCACCACCTCTATCGATCTTACAGACGCCTACTATCACGTCCCGATAGCGAAACACTTCCGTCCGTACCTAGGCTTTCGCTTAGGGGACAAAAGTTACTCCTTCAAGGTGATGCCTTTCGGGCTCAACATTGCCCCAAGGATCTTCACAAAGCTAGCAGAAGTCACTGTTCAGGAACTCAGGAATCAAGGGATTCAAGTAGTACCCTATCTGGACGAATGGCTCATTTGGTCAGACACCTCCCAAAATTGCCTAAAAGCCACTCACAAAGTCATCCATTATCTTCAATCTCTAGGCTTCCAGATCAACTTCAAGAAATCCCGTCTTCTTCCAAAATCGAAGTTCCAATGGCTCGGCCTGCAATGGGATCTTATATCTCATACTCTGTGTCTTCCCAGACCCAAGAGGTTAGAGATTGCAAGGAACACCAAACGCTTTCTCAAAGACAAAGTAAGTTCCAGACGGCTTCAAGAAAAGATTCTGGGGTCCCTTCAGTTTGCCTCAATGACGGATCTTCTTCTGAAGGCAAAATTGAAAGATATCAATCGTGTCTGGCGTTCGAGGGCGAACCGGAAGCTCCGGGACAGGAAAGTCCGCCTTCCTCCCATTCTAAGGGAAAGACTTCTTCCTTGGACAAGAGCAAACAGTCTGTCAAAGTCAGTTCCCCTTCGATTTCCGCCCCCGGAATTAATCATTCACACAGACGCATCCCTATCAGGTTGGGGCGGCTATTCTCAGCTCAAGAAAGTTCAAGGTCTTTGGACTCCCTTGTTCCGCCATTTTCACATCAATGTGCTAGAGGCCATGGCAGTTCTTCTAACCTTGAAACGTCTCGCTCTTCCCAAGAAACAACACCTTCGTCTGGTCCTCGACAGCGAAGTGGTGGTCCGCTGCCTCAACAGAGGCGGGTCAAAGTCAGGGCCTCTGAACCATGTTCTAGTAGCCATATTCTCCTTAGCAGCCTCGAACCGTTGGCATCTTTCAGCTGTCCACCTGGCGGGAGTCCGGAATGTAGTGGCAGACGCCCTGTCCCGGACCTCCCCTCTAGAATCGGAATGGTCACTCGATCTAAAGTCATTTCGGTGGATTCTCTCTCAGGTTCCCGGTCTCCAAGTGGACCTCTTCGCCACGGAATCCAACCACAAATTGAGAGTATATGTGGCTCCCAATCTAGACCCTCAGGCTTACGCCACAGACGCCATGTCACAGAATTGGGACAACTGGGAAAAGATTTATCTCTTTCCCCCGGTGAATCTTTTGCTGAAAGTTCTAGACAAACTGAGATCCTTCAAGGGACAAGTAGCCTTGGTCGCACCCAACTGGCCCAAGAGCAACTGGTATCCTCTCCTGCGGGAGTTGAGATTATACCCTCACCCGATACCCAATCCGGTTCTGTCTCAGATAGTACAAACACGCGTTGTGTACGCTTTCTCAAACATTCAGAGCGCCCTAACTTTATGGACTTTATGAAGTTTGCGGCTATGCATGGTGCCAATATTGATCCTCAAAACACCTTGTTCCTAGAATCGGATAAACGGGATTCCACCATCCGTCAGTATGACTCTGCAGTTAAAAAGTTGGCAAAATTTTTAATAGACTTAGACGTGAACTGTATGAACTTGAACCTTACAGTCACTTTCTTTAGATCTTTATTAGAATCAGGTCTGGCAGCCAATACTATCACCACTATTAAATCGGCTCTGAAAAAGATCTTCCTAGTGGGTTTTAACATAGACTTAACCGACTCTTTGTTAGCTTCAATTCCGAAAGCTTGTGCCAGACTGAAACCGGTTACTCGTCCTACCCCGGTGACCTGGTTCCTTAATGACGTACTCAAATTGGCTTCTGATACCATTAACAGTTCTTGTGATTACATGCCCCTTCTCAGGAAAACACTTTTTCTAGTGAGCTTGGCTTCCGGGGCAAGAATTTCTGAATTGGCAGCCTTGTCGAGAGACCCGGGTCATATTGACTTTCTGCCTTCAGGAGAGGTCCTTCTTTCTCCTAACAAATTCTTTTTGGCTAAGAATGAAGACCCTCAAAACAGATGGACCTCCTGGAAAATTGTTCCCCTCACGCAAGATCCGTCGCTGTGCCGTGTCACTACTCTTAGGTCTTATCTATCCCGGACCTCCTCTAACTCCTCGGGGCCTCTATTCGTTAGAGAACAAGGCGGTACCATTACTATTAAAGGGATCAGGCAACAAATTTTGTATTTTATTAAACAAGCTAACCCTGACTCTTTTCCTCTTGCACATGATATCAGGGCGGTTGCCACCTCGGTGAACTTCTTTCACCACATGAATTTTACAGACCTTTCCAGGTATACAGGGTGGAAATCACCGTCAGTGTTCAAGAAACACTACCTTAAACATTTGGAAGCCCTAAAATTTTCTACAGTAGCCGCAGGGAGCGTAGTTACTCACGAGTAACTCAGGTTAATGCCTTGACTCTTTATCTCTCCCTCTTACCTGCCTCATTTATACCCTATTGTATTCGTTGGTCTCGCACCTGAATACTGTTATTATATTTGTAAATTTTATGCTCCTGAGTATCTGTATATATTATCACTCACGGCATTATTATACCTACCTTATTGGATTTATGTTCATATTTAAGATACCCTTATAATTGTTTTTTGGTACTCATCTCTGATTAAAGCATCCTGTATTTCTCTTACGCTTATGTTTTTTCCTTTATTTTACAAGTTTGGTGACATTTTTCTCTTGTATAGATTCACTGGGCGGCACAGGTTCGAGCCCAGAAAAGGGATTTTGACGTAGGAAAAATCTATTTCTGGGCAAAGGACCTGTGCCGCCCAGTGAACCCTCCCAGCTCCTCTCCCTTGGAGTCCCCAAACTTTGGGTGCTAAGGAGTTGGGTTCTGAGCGGATGCATTGTAGTAGTACCGAGTGAGGTTGAACGGCTCTCCTCTATTGGGGTTCTCTGTCGTGGATTAATCTAAATAGTGCGGGACCTCTGGAATATACGCCCAATTTTATACTGACACCAATAGGTGAGCAAGCTAGTTAACCTAGCACTCCTTTACATTTTTTCTCTGGTATATTTAGCAGTAAATTACCTAAGAATAAGTGCTAAATGGAGCTTATTCACTGGGCGGCACAGGTCCTTCGCCCAGAAATAGATTTTTCCTACGTCAAAATCCCTTTTATAATGAAAATAACATTTTTAAACACAAGACTTACCTGGTGGTTATAAATATAGCTGATTAACACCTTATGTGGAGGGTTAGAGACAGGCAATATAGTTGGAATTCTGCTTAAGAGTTTCTAAAATACAAAACAAACTTAAGGGTCTCGTACCTGATAAGGAAGCTGACTTCAATGATACTCTGCCATTATGTCTGCTATCCTCATGAAATCCTGTGGTCCTCTCAGGGGGCTGAAGATCCCTAGGAGCTGCCAACCGGTGATCTCACCTCTTTGTGACAGAGCCTCCTCTAATACCCATTCCAGGCACTCTCAAGTAACAAAAAAGACCTCCTGGCAAATCAATGATTGCGGAAGACTATCACACTCTCCACAAGACAACCATAAAAACACCAAATAAAAGTTCCAAAAGAAAGAAAAGGTATTAGGATTATGGGAAAGTAGTTGCGGATCCTTCTCCCACTACTGTACCCGCTGCTACAAACGGTCCCAGAGTATATCGGTCATCATATTGAGTCTGGATATTTTTCAAATAGTGTGAGGCGAACACAGATTTGTTTCTCCAGAAGGTTGTGTCCATAATGCTTTGCAAGGAACGAATTTGCTTGAATACCACTGAAGTTGCCACTGCTCTTACTTCGTGATTCTTTACTTGCAAAAAGACGTAAGTCAGTCTCACTGCAGTGAGAATGCGGCTCTTTAACCCTGGATAGGTACGGTGGGTCGTTTGCGACCCCGAGCGTCAAAAAAAAACAGGTTTTTCTCACGTGACTCACCCCTGTGACTGAATTTGTGGGTGATCGACCTGCAGGAGGTGTCTCCCCTACACGCTCTAGTAGTGTCCAGATGTGCATTGCTGTAGCTGTACTCCTTCCCCGATTTCTGAGACGCGTCGGGGTCGTTCGCGTCCGAGTTTACCCTTCTGAGGTAGTTTGCATAATTATCAAAGTTATTACGTATTATGAAATTGTCGTAGAATGGTGCAACTTGTATAGGTTATCAGTTGTGGAAAGTCTTGGTGGATTGTTTGGCTACCATGTGCATGTTTTTTTTTTTAGTTAAAATGTCGTTCATCACCACGAGGACCATTTTACCGCGAGTGCCCCTTTTTCATTTTTTTTCATTTTTTTGCCAAGTCATTTTTCCGTAAGATATTGCCAAATAGTGTCGTAAAACTTTTGCTTGTTTAGTGTTGGAAAGTGTGTCTAGATGATCTGGCTACCCATGCATGACTTTGTTTTTGTCAGATACGACGTAGTTATTGGTATATTGGGTATTTAACTGCGGTTACCAATTTCTGTTTTTTTTTCAATATTTGTAAAAATTACTACGTAGTAAGGAATGGCCGTATATTATTCATTTTTTTTCATGTTTATGTGTTAGAAAGTGTGCCTTGATGGTTGGGCTAACACGTGCATGTCTTTTTTTTTATCTGAGATGTCGTATATTAGAATGTCGGGCATTTTACCGCGAGTGTCCCTTTTTAATTTTTTTTTAATTTTTTTGCCAAGTCATTTTCCGTAAGATATTGCGAAATAGTGTCGTAAAACTTTTGCTTTTTTAATGTTGGAAAGTGTGTCTAGATGATCTGGCTACCCATGCGTGATTTTGTTTTTGTCAGATACGACGTAGTTATTGGTATATTGGGTATTTAACTGCGGTTGCCAATTTCTGTTTTTTTTTCAATATTTGTAGAAATTTACTACGTAGTAAGGAATTGCCGTATATTATTGATTTTTTTTTCATATTTATGTGTTAGAAAGTGTGCCTTGATGGTTGGGCTAACACGTGCATGTCTTTTTTTTTTTATCTGAGATGCCGTATATTAGAATGTTGGGCATTTTTCCGCGAGTGCCCCTTTTTATTTGTTTTGCATTTTTTTGCTTAGTCATGTTACCGTAAGGAATTGGCAAGTAGTGTCGCAAAACTTATATTTTTATAGTGTTGGAAAGTGTTTCTAGATGATCTGGCTACCCATGCCTATTTTTTTTTTTAGCCAGATATGGCGTATATATAAGTATATGTTCGATTTTCCTGTGATTACCATTTTTTCGTTTTTTCCCATTTCTTTCAAAATTACTACGTACTAAGGAACTATCACAGAGTAATATTTCATTTATATGTTTATTTGTCGGAAAATATGCCTTGATGGTTTGCCTAGCACGTGGCTAAAATTTTTTTTTTTTTCTGAAATGCCGTATATTAGAATGGCCATTTTTCCACGAGTGCCCCTTTTTATTTGTTTTGCATTTTTTTGCTTAGTCATGTTACCGTAAGGAATTGGCAAGTAGTGTCGCAAAACTTATATTTTTATAGTGTTAGAAAGTGTTTCTAGATGATCTGGCTACCCATGCCTATCTTTTTTCAGCCAGATATGGCGTATATATAGGTATTTGTTCGATTTTCCGGTGATTGCTATTTTTTCGTTTTTTCCCAATTCTTTCAAAATTACTACGTACTAAGGAACTATCACAGAGTAATGATTCCTCTAGATGTTTATTTGTCGGAAAATTTTGTTTACTTTTTTTTGATTGAATATCATCAAATTTTTTTAGCTAAAATATTGTTTTACATTTTTTTTTTCGATTTTATTTCCATTCAAAAAAAATTTTTTGGGTCAGAATTTTAATTTTATAGTCGTAAATAATCGACAATTATCCAGCAACCCACCATACAATTTTTATGCATATCCAATAATAATTAGATTAGTAAATAACACCTTGAAATTGACATACCCTTCCTACATTTCAAGTGGCAGATTAGGGAGTCTGAGTCAGTGTGGTTGGCGGCCATTTTGTGGACATATCCGAAGCGTAAGCTGCCCTATCTATATATATTCTTGTTCCCTATAGAATTTGTGATATTTTGGTATATTTTTACCTGCATAAATATCATATTATATATTAAATATATGTATTTTTTTACGAAATTTCCAAGTACTCAAAAAATTACCTTTAGATATGGCCCCTGATATAAATGTAATTTACAAAATAATGAAGATTTTTTTACATATTTCTATTTTAGGATAACATATGTTTATTCCCTAAAAAAATTAGCCACTTCCTATTTCATTTGGGTACCCAAAAAAATTCATGAAATTTGGACAATTTTTTTTGGCCAAAAAAAGTTACCCTTTTTTTCTCATTTCAGATCTTCACCTCCATGGGTCTGACTTCATCCAAAATACATCAAGATGTGTCCTAAACATTCAAGAATCAATTCATAAAAGGATTTGTGTATATATGTATAAACTTTTTTTTTATGAATTTTTATGTCAGGTCTTTTTTTTTTTTACTTAATTTTTTAAAATATTTATAATAAATAGTTTTTCTGCAGATGAGTAGTATTTATCTTTACAGTTGTTTTAAGCATTCATTGAAGTTTTTTTTGGCAAAAGAAAAAAGGAGGTTACTGCAAAAACTGATTTTTCAAGAATTTTTTTTGGCGTCGGGGTCGTTCGCGTCCGAGTATACCCTTAAAGGGGTGTCCGAGGACCGTACCTATCCAGGGTTAATTAGAAGTCTAATAAAGTAAGACAAAGCATTCTTGGACATTGGCAAGGAGGGTTTCTTCACATAGCACCACAGTGCTTCTGACTTGCCTCTTAGTCTTTGTTCTGTCTAAGTAAAACTTGAGGGCCCTTACTGGACATAAAACTCTCTCTAGCTCATTTCCAATGTCCGCCAGGTGCGAAATCTGAAAGGCCTTAGGCCAAGGTTGGGAAGGGCGCTCATTCTTAGCGAGAAAACCCAACTGTAATGAGCAGATCGCTTCACTGTCCTGAAAACCCACATTTCTACTAAAAGCATGGACTTCCCTAACCCTCTTGGCTGTTGCCAGACTAACCAAGAAAAGGGTTTTCATCGTGAGGTCCTTCATAGATGTAGAGTGCAGGGGTTCAAACCTGTCACTCATCAGAAATTTTAACACAACATCCAGATTCCAAGCTGGTGCATCCTGGTGTTGTTGTTTTGTTGTCTCAAAGGATTTAATTAGTTCTTGTAGATCCTTATTATTTGAAAGGTCCAGGTTCCTGTGCCTGAACACAGTCGTCAACATACTCCTGTATCCCTTGATAGTTGACGTAGAAAAACTTCGTTTCTTTCTCAGGAATAAAAGAAAATCA
Source organism: Palaemon carinicauda (assembly GCF_036898095.1). Lineage (NCBI taxonomy): Eukaryota > Metazoa > Arthropoda > Malacostraca > Decapoda > Palaemonidae > Palaemon > Palaemon carinicauda. The sequence goes on from NC_090736.1 coordinate 125,798,256, forward strand.
GCAATCAGAGCTACAGAGGTACTGGAAGAGGAAACAGAGTTGACCCTGCACCATTCCCTGAAAACTTCCCACTTGGACTGATAGACTCTGATGGTTGAAGACCTCCTAGCCCTTGCAATCGCCGTAGCTGCCTCCTTCAAAAAGCCTCTAGCTCTTGTGAGTCTTTCGATAGTCTGAAGGCAGTTAGTCGAAGACTTTGGAGATTTTGATGGTGTCTTACCAAGTTGGGCTGTCTGAGTAAATCTACTCGCAAAGGGGGGCTTCTGGGAGTATCCACCATCCATTCCAGTACCTCTGTGAACCATTCTCTTGAGGGCCAGAGGGGAGTTATCAAGGTCATTCTGATCCCTTCGCTTGTCACAAACTTTTGAAGAACATTGTACAGGATCTTGAACGGAGGAAAAGCTTACACATCTAGATTTGCCCAATCCAGCAGGAACGAGTCTGTGTGTACTGCCTCAAGATCTGGCACTGGGGAGCAATATGTCTCTAGTCTCTTGGTCTTTGCAGTCGCGAAAAGATCTATACAAGGGCGACCCCAAAGTTTCCATAGACTTTTGCACACCTCTAGGTGTAGAGTCCACTCCGTGGATAGGACTTGTCCTCTCCTGCTGAGACCGTCTGCCAAAACATTCCTTTCCCCTTGGATGAACCTTGTAAGTAAGGTCACCTGTCTTTCCTTTACCCAAATGAGCAGCTCTCTTGCAAAAGGAAAGTGGGTGTGTTCCTCCTTGTTTGGCAATGTAGGCCAATGCCGTGGTGTTGTCTGCATTGACTTGAATCCCCTTGTTTCGTACTGACCCTTCGAAGCTCTTCAAGGCCAAAAGAACTGCAAGCAGCTCCTTTTGATTTATGTGGAAAGACTTCTGAATCTCCGTCCACACGCCTGATGTTTCCAGATTACCCAGTGTTGCTCCCCGCCCCGAGTCCGGGGTGTCGGAACACAACACAAGGTCTGGGCTCTTCAGCTCTAATGAGCAACCTTCTTGAAATTTGATTGGGTCGTTCCACCACTGGAGGCAGTGTCTCATTGACTCCATGATCGGAACACACATCTCCAAAGCCTTCTTCTTCCAGCAAGAGTTGAGGTGAAATTGGAGTGGTCGAAGGTTCAACTTTCCCAGAGCGATGAACTGTTCTAACAAGGAGAGAGTCCCAAACAGACTCATCCACTTCCTCGCCAAACACCTCCACTCTCCTAGGAACCCACGTATCTTCTGAAGTGCTTGCTCCGTCCTTAAGGGAGACGGAAAAGCCTGAAAAACTTGACTCCGAATCATCACTCCTAAAAATATAATCTCTTGAGATGGTTCCAGTGAAAATTTTTCTTTGTTGACCAGAAGACCCAATTCTTCCGTCAACTTCAGTGTTGTCTGAAGATCCTTCAGGTAGCGATCTTGAGAGCGAGCTCTTAAAAGCCAATCGTCCAGGTACAGGGAGGCTCTGATGCCCCTTGACTGGAGCATCCTTGCTACATTGAGCATAAAAGTGAAGACCTGTGGAGCAGTGTTGAAGCCAAAACACAGGGATCGAAACTGAAAGACCTCTCCTTGAAAAACGAATCTCAGAAAGTGCTTGAATTTCGGATGAATTGGGATATGGAAATAAGCATCCTGGAGGTCCTGTGATACCATCCAGTCGCCTTTCCTTATTGCTGCAAGCACTGACTTTGTCGTCTCCATTGGGAACTTTGTTTTCTCAATAAAGTTGTTGAGAGCACTTACGTCCAGAACTTTTTCTTAGGTGTCCCTAGTGTAAACTCTGATGGAGGCGATCGTGGAAACACAGGAATAAAAGACTCTGGGAACTCAACATGAAAAATCTTCATCAGCTTCTTTAAGTCTACCGAATGACAAAAAGACTTAGAGTCCTCATCCTCAGATAACTCATCAAAGGGTTCAGAAGGTGGAAGAGGAATATCAGCTTCTTCCTCTGATAACAAGTCTCGCTGCTCCTCAGAAGGCTCGCGATCCACGCAATCAGAGTTAATAACCGTTGCATTATGTGCAAAGTCCTGTCTGGATGTTTGTTGTTCTGCATCGCATACAAGAGGGCGTTCGATGTAAGAACGCTTGCGTTCCGATGAATGCTCAATGAGAGGACGCCTGGGGTCACGCTCGCGTTCAGCTGAACGCTCGATGGGAGGACGGTTGCGCTCTGAACTTTTGATGTGAGGACGCTTGAGGTCACGCTCTACATCACGCTCTGGAGGACGCTCGCATTCTGTTGAACGCCTGACATCACGCTCAACGTCACGTCGTGGAGGACGCTCACGTTCTGTTGAACGCTCGATGGGAGGATGCTCAAGAGCATGCTCAACATCACGCCTCGCTCAACACTTGAAAGCGCTTTCAGCAGAACGATCACAATCACTGCTAAGCGCATGAACAGCAGCTCGATTAGGAGAACGCTCAACTTCCTGAAAGCCCGAGAGATCAGCCTTACGTGAAGAACGTTTACTTTCTCGATCATCTCTGTGCATAGCCACACATTCAACGCGTTCAGAAACTTTATCAACAAGCATTCGACGAATCTCTGCCTTGTGCCGCTTAGTGTTAAGAGAGGAGGATTCAGTAGGTTGGTAGCCTTTCATTAAAGATGAAAACTTCTGCTGCATTTCTTGCAACATCTTAAAATTAGAATCTTGCGAAACACTAATCGCAAGCTCTTCCTCTCCACCGATCAAAGACCGCTTAGAGCGAACAGCAGGTGAAATCCAATCTGAAGGAGGCGAAGGAGCATGAAACGATATTACGGCCAGTTCGGATAATTGCTCAACAGCGGGATTATTTTCAACTAATGTCCTAGCAGGCCGCTTGGAAGTTGAGCTTCCTTCAGACGAAAAGTGTTCAGGACTGTTCCAATGACTATAGCGGGCTTGCAATGTCCTGGAAGGACGTAGGTCAAATTTCCTCTTAGGAGGTCTAGAAGTTTGACTCCAACTTCTTTTAGGATAATCATCCTCTGGTGATGAGCCAAACTTTTTAACTTCATATTTACTACGGTAAGAGCGAACATCCTAGGAAAAATCAACAGGAAGGCTCAAGGGAACATCTGCTCGGGAAGTAATGCATCTCGTTACCTTTCATCTTTCGATATTCCTTCTCCCAGGGGTTGGGGAGCTTGGAAGAGGTCCAGGACTAGGAAAACGACAAGCCCGAGCAGGCGTATCCTCCACAGCACTAATAATACTCAGTGTACCTTTAACACTTTCACTTTTTAGCAGTTTAACATCAGCCATTAACTGCGTTCTATCCGCAGCGATAGACCCTACCTTTGTACCTAACGCCTGGATACCCAACATCATATCTTTAAGTGTTGGTTCATTAATGAAACTACCACTACAGGAGAAGGAATAGGAATAGTGACGTAAGAAGAGGAATCTTTAGAAGAAAGAGAAGAACTACGTCTTACCCTATCTTTAGCTAACTTAAGAATATAACGATCGAAATTAAGCCACTCATGATCAGACAAAATAAGGCATTCGTCACACTTATCATCAAGTTTGCAAACTTTACTCCAACATTTAATGCATAAAAAATGAGGATCAATGGAGGCCTTTGATAAACAGGTCTTACACCCACTAGCACACACCCTAAAACCACTAGAGGGGTTAGCCATTTTGAACTTTGACAGAGAGATCAAATACAAACAAGAGTCAAAAAATCAATATCCAAACATATAACAAGAGTATCCAACCAAAAATCAATCAAGCGAGAGTCAAAAAACCAGAATTATTGTACTTCACCAAAGGGATTGCTAAAATCAGTCAAATTCTGAGGAGAATATCCAACCAATGTTACCGCTAGCGCCGGCAGGGAAGATATGAATACAGAGGGAATGGTTTCTGGGTACCTCATCAATTGGCGATTGGCGCGAATTTTGAATTTTTCTGCCGTGACGTCAGGGACGTAAGCTATATATATAACCACCAGGTAAGTCTTGTGTTTAAAAAGCATATGTATTACTGTATAGTTACATAAAGTGGTTTGCCGGCAGTCACTTCCAGTATTGGGGTAGTACCTGGCGGTGCTAACCGAAAGAGAGAGAAAGAATAAGGAAGGAGAATTTCCTGCTATTATGAATGGACATAACAGCAGGAAGTGTAGGAGGACTATAAGTCTGCCTACTGTTTCTTTACTAGCATGAAAGTTCCAATGGAAGGAGGAAGAATCTATCAGATTCTGGCTCCCACCCATCTACAAATAGCCTGTCGCCGGCAGTGAAGTCGGCGGCAAGGAATGTAGATGGTAGCTCCAGTGAAAGCTGAGGACTTTCCAAAGTACTGTATGTTAGGTTTTCCGCCGGAAGCCGTCTCAGTTCTCCCCCAATCTTATCAACTTACTATGAAAGAAGGGAAGTCAGGGGTTAGGAAGTAGTGAGACGACGGAACTAACTGCTGCCGGCTGGACACCTGACGGTAACGCAATTATCCTAGCAAGCCGGGGTGATTATCGGAATACCGGTGAAACAGTCTAGTGACGGCATGCCGTAACTAGAGGACAGAGGGGGAAAGGGGTTGAGGGTCTTACAGTTCATTGTTATAAGAGGTGGTGGCAGGTATGTCGCCTTCCTCAAAATAAAGAGCTGGGGAAGCATGGCTTCCTGTGCTGACGATGTCGTTGGCAACACAAGGGCACCCTGAGTATGTCACTATCTGAATCAAAGCCGGAGGTAGGAAGAACATCGTTCTACTCGACGGCAATGAAGGGAAACAGTGCCTGCCGCGTCACTCGGGGAGGGAGGAAGGGTTTAGCTTCTTCTCTCAGAGAGAGAATAATTATCGTAGCTTATCTATATATTCTAGAGAATGTAACATCTCATTCGAACCGAAAAGAAATGATAAGGGCGAGGCTAAACAGGGGGAATAACTTTACTAGCGTATATATGAGCAAAAGTAGCCTTCCTCTGGTAGGAGTCCTGGCAAAGGTAATCGGTACCATCGGGGGTCCCCCCCCCCCCATTACGATAAGTAAAGTCACATAATAGAAAAAGGATAATTTTCATATATGCATTATCACATCTTACATAATTTGCCTAACTAGCTAATATAATAGCTTAAAACCGGGAAGTGTCACCCTACTATCTAAATAATATGTAAGAATGTAACTGGTGACAGCAGTCGTAAAATGGCTGCCTCCGGTCTCGGCAAAGCTCTTCCAAACACACTTAAATTATTGAAATTTAACTGTGAAAAGGGAGACAAAAATTACACTCAGGAAAGAATTAATACTCAACTTTCCAGATGACGAGGGTGCTGGAGATTGCACGTTGAAAATTCCGAAAAAAAATTGAAAAAACACCGGGCTATGGGGGAGCACAACACTCTTAGCGAGGTTACAAGAATAGGAATGGCGTCACAGTAGTAGTAGAGAAGGAGATCCACCACCGGGTACCTAGAACGGCACCCCTTTCTTTAGCCACTCTTCCCCCTTACTTCGAAGCGTTAAATCTATTCGAAGTGAAGATTGCCCTGTGTTCTACCTAGAATACGTCCCCTGATATTATGCGACATCCTTTATTGGAAACTCATGTCAGGAGTTGGAATCCTGGAGACCTTTGGTTTACTTCTCTCGAAGTATCAATGTAGCAAATATCCCTTAGAAGGCTACCTATAGGAACCCTTCCATCAGCACGAAATGGCCTGAGCCCAAAATAAAAATTTAGAATAGTCTTACATTCGGTATATAAAAGAAAAAGGGATTTTGACGAAGGAAAAATCTATTTTTGGGGAGAGACCTGTGAAAAGTCCTTCTTTCTACCTTTTCTGATATAAATCTTCCAAATATACCAGAGAAAAATAAAAGCATGGAATGCAGGTTACTACCCTCGCGCGAGCACCTCGTGAGTGTCGTGTATACATCAGGGGCGTGTGAAAACCACTATTCACAGGCTGTCTTCCAATTAGATAACTCCTTCATCAAAGGGAAGGGCCGTAACAAAGAGCCCAGAAACCACACTTGTACCACGCCACCGTCACCCACACGAACGCCTTCTAGGTCATCCTTCTGTTTTGGACTTGCCCGCAAAGTCTTAATTTGTTTGTGCTCGGTGTTTTCAAACTATTGTAAAAAACTGTGGTACCATAGTTAGAACTGCTGCCTAGCTTGCACAAGGCCAAAGTGCTAAAGAAACAGAGGGAGACCTTTGATAACTTTACGACACTTATCAAATATCTAAGGTTTAGCACACAATCTTGCAGCCTACCAAAGCATTTCAAGTGTATGAGAATAATGCAAATACAAGTAAAACATATTGTTACTTGCGAAAAGAGACAAAGTAACAAATCCTCCAGAACCTGTTTAGACAAGACCAATTACCCATTAATATAATTCTTAATTTACTTTTGACCTTGCCTTTTCCCAAAATTCTAGCTACTATTGTAGCAATGTAAGCTGATCTGGTGTTGGTAGCCTACATGGCATTTCCCCATTATTGAGACCACAGTTTTGGACTACAGCATTTGTATGTGCACTGGTATTTTGGAAGCTTTTAATGCTCTTGAGAAATTTAAAAATAATTAACAGTGAACCTGTTTTGATAGCTACACCATATTGTGTCACAGAAGAAAAACGAATTTTGAGCGAAGCAAAAAATCTATATTTGGGTGAGATAGCCATGTCGTCCTGATGGAAGGTTCCTTCAGTAGCTTCCAAGGGTATATTTCATTACATAGGATATTCCCAGAGAATTAAACTAAAGGTCTCCAGAATTCTAACTTCTGGCGCGAATATCTTTAAAGTTGCCTTTTAGGATATTGCAATATAACAGGGGACGTATTCTTGACACGCCACAAAGCTATCTGCACCCCACATAGCGTTTACGCTTCGAGGGGGAATGGGAATAAGTGGCAAGATATGGGAGGAGCCATTAAAAAAGTTCTCCTCCTCCGTTACTGTTATGGGCGCTCGGATGATGTCATACCCGTCGCCATCTTGGATGACGTAGCATCCGCCCACCATTTCATTCCTTTTAGCATTCGGCCAATACCTCCAGATACAGTAAGATGGGAGGGAGCCTGCTAAGGTCTTTCCAAGAAAGGAGGGCGGGTCCATCAGGACGACATGGCAATTTCACCCAAAAATAGATTTTTCGCTTCGCTCAAAATCTGTTTTTTGGGCTCATGTCATGTCGTCCTGATGGAAGTTTACCAGAGCATTGATGTAGCGTGGATTTCCCAGTTGTGCCTTCGACTTCCCGACAATATTTCCTTGGTCTTTAGGACCTAAGAGGCCTACGACAACACCGTTATAGTCGTTTCCGCTTAACATATATAATGTTAGTGCTTCCTGGCCCCTACAGGGAAGAGTCCAACCAGACTCGGGAAAAGTCCCAAAGTTGCATGTTACACTGAACCGTCCCAGCTGTCTAAGGAGACATGCAGACCTCATTGCATGTCTGTAGCCCAAGTTTGTATCAAGTGGTAGAATAAGTTGCATTTCAATGGAAAGGTTTGTGTAAGTGTAGGAACTAAAGTATCATTATTGTTAAATACATCATGCAGAAGGGTTGAAAAAATACTCTCAAAGTTTCTTTACTAAAAATGTTTTAGGGGAAAAGAAGACGCATAAAACCATTTTAATATTTATTTAAATGAATAAATGAGGATAAGCATACATGTTAATAGTATAAAATTTTAATTGAGAATCAGTTACGTAACATAGGCACATTGACATAAACAGAATTATTTGTAGTACCTGAAAAGGAAAACTTGCCACACACTTCAATATCCATATGGAATTGTAATGTCTTTCTGAGAATGTCTCAATATACACTCGTCACTAGTGTTCAGTCTATGTTATATCACCTTGGTATATTAGGACAGTCCATATCGCCATTACTATGACGACCACTACTTAGTTGCGCACTAGGGCGAACATATATATCCCCCCTTTAGAATTTTCAGTCCCATAAAAATTCACTGTTCCTCACAGCACTAAGCGGCAGGTTTTAGAACATTACCTGCCGCCACCACATATCGTTTAACTTCTTGCATTTGCTTCACATAGTGCTTAAACACCCTGGATGACTTCCCTCCAGTAAAAGAGCGAAGACTTTCAAAGTCCATTAGTTGGAAGAAGTTCAGGGAAGAGGCGACCTTCCTAGGATCATGATCTGCGGGTGTACTGTCAGGATCTGCTCTGCGAATGAAGTAGGTGATCTTCGCCCGTAGTTGTTTAAGTGACAAGTTTGACCCCGATGTTTCTCCTTTAAAGAGTTGTCCTCCTCCGAAGTCTGAAGTTCTGCGAAGCTAGACCTTTAGACTCTCCCCTGGACACAGAGACGCATCTTCCTTCAGAGGGCAGATTCTCCAGGGACCCCATCTCTTTGTGGGTAACTCGTTCTTAGCCAGAAACGTTGGGTCAGGAAAGAGGGTGAGCTCGCCCGTGTCAGCGAAGCGGATGTGGCCCTCTTCCCTAGATAATGCCAGCAAACAAGAAAATATCTTTCAGGGTCAAATCTTTCAGAGGGCAAGTTTCATTGTCCAAGCTTGAGGCAAAATGTAGCACTTTGTCGAGAAACCATGAAATAGGTCTCGGAGGGGCTTCTGGTCTAAGTCTAGCGCAGGCCTTCAGCACCTTACTAAAGATTTCGTTAGACAAGTCTATTTGGAAGGCAAAAACCAAGGGTCTTGTCAGGGCAGATTTACACGTAGTGATCGTGTTAGCTGCTAAACCTTGTTCATGAAGGTGGATAAAGGAGAGGCAGAAATCCATCGTGATTTCCTTCGGATTCTTTGCCTTGACAAATGTTACCCATTTCTTCCAAGATGACTCGTATTGCCTTCTGGTAGAATTTTACTATTATTCCTCCAAGAAATCTAAGCTATTCGAGATTCCAAACCTTTTCTTTACGGCAAGGGAGAGAAAATCATGAGATGAAGGGCTCTGGTTTTCTGTGATGAAGCGAAGACAGTCGACTTCTGAACTTACGACAGAACTGGGTCGGGCAGTGGAATCAGCTTCGGTTGTAATTCCAGAATCAGGGGGAACCAGTTGCTCCTGGGCCACTTGGGAGCCACTAGGGCTGCCGTTCCTTGAAAGGATCTCATCTTGGTGAGGACCTTGAGCAGAAGGTTGGGTGGTGGGAACAGGTAAATCTTGGTCCATCTGTTCCATTCCAGGGACATGGCGTCCGCTGCTTCCGCACGAGGGTCCTCGTACGGGGCCACGTATCGAGGAAGTTTCTTGTTGTCGCTCGTTGCGAAGAGGTCGATCTGCAGTTCTGGGACTTGACGTAAGATGAAGGAGAATGATTCTGCGTCTAGGGACCATTCCGACTATCAAGGCTGTCCTGGATAGAGCGTCCGCCGTCACATTGTGGAATCCTTGGATGTGAACTGCTGATAAGTGCCATCTCATTTTCTCCTCTAGGCGGAGGATGGCTAATATCACATTGTTGAGTTGAGACGATCGTGAGCCTTGACGATTTAGACATCTGACCACCACATCACTGTCCAACGTCAGTCGCACGTGGATCGAGGGGCGAGGAGATAATCTCTACAGTGTGAGGAATGAATGATTTAAAGTTTTCAGGCATCCTGACATCTAAGGTCATTGACGCCGGTAACATTTAATTTATATATACAAAAGTAAAAAATGAAATAAAATGAAAAATTAAAGAGTATTCAATTAAAATCATAAAAATTGAATGTCATAAAAGTTAAATATTTTTCAGAAGACCTGCTTCTGAAAGAAATCTAAAAATGCCACTTGCATGGTAGGACACATCATTTCCAAGAATCTTGGCAAGGATGAACCTGCCACCCTCACCTCGAGCCTCAAACAAATATCTATTCCGCAAGATGTCATAATTGGGGCATTCGGTCAACAAATGCCTTACTGTTAGAGGTACTAAACAGTTGTCACAATACGGTTGCTGTTGGCCCTTCAACATAAACTCATGTGTCAACCGAGTGTGACCAATACGGAGACGACAAAGAGACGTCTCCCATTTTCGGGGCATCATATTATACCTCCAAGGAGATATGTCATTTGTTACTTCCCTCATTTTATTGCCATCTTGACTATCCCATTGCTGTTGCCATTTATTGCAAACCAATTTCTTGATGTCAGGTAAGAAATCATTACAGGGAATGGGATATCTTCTTGGCAGCAACTCTGATGCAGCCTCCTTAGCCAGTGAATGTGCCTTCTCATTCCCGGACACACCTACATGTGCTGGAACCCAACAAAATTGAACTGTTATACCTCTCCGTCCAATAAGGAAAAGCCATTCTAAAATCTTTAAAACTAGAGGGTTATTAGAATTAAAAGCTTCCATAGCTTGAAGGACACTCCTTGCATCACTAAAAATTGTAAAATTACCCTCCTTCTCCAACGCTATTTTCTCAATAGCAGTTAATATGCCATACAGTTCGGCAGTAAATATGGAAGCGGTCAGAGGAAGTGCACCTCTACAATTAAAACCATTACTATTTACTCCAAATCCAACGCCAGCATCAGATTTGGAGCCATCAGTATAGATAAAAGTTGATCCTCTATGTTCTTTAACATGTTCATTAAAAAGAGACCTGGCTTCTATGTCTGACATATTCTTCTTATCTCCAATAAAATATTTACAAAACGATATCTCTGGTAACTTCCATGGAGGCGTTGATGATATCTTGAATGGAAGTATCTTATTTCTAATTATATCCAGACTATCTAATAATCGTTTCACCCGAAAGCCATAAGGTTGAGGGGATTTTGGGTGCAACTCAAAGTATGATGCTTGTCTTACAAGGCTTGCAGTCTGAAAGGCTAGAGAGTTAGGGAGTCTTTGCAATCTAAACCAATACCGAAGAATGGAAGACATTCGGTAAAGGTCTAGAGGTAACTCTCCAGCATCAACAAGGAGACTTGGGATAGGCGAGGTTTTAAAAGCTCCAGTAGACAATCTAATACCTGCATGATGTATCGAGTCTAATATTTTTAACCGGCTTGGGGTGGCTGAAGAATATACCTCACAACCATAACTAATTTTGGAAAAAATCAAGGCCTTGTATAATTTTAAAATAGTATTGCGGTCTGCCCCCCATGATGTATGGGACAATACTTTTAAGATATTCAGAGCTTCAACACATTTAGCTTTTAGCGCTTTTAGGTGAGAAACCCATGTAAGTTTACAGTCAAATATCAAACCTAAAAATTTGGTTTCCGATACACATGGTATCCGTTGACCTTTAATGTATATATCCGGGTCTGGATGTACTCCCCGGATACGACAAAAATGGACAATGGTAGTTTTACTTGTCGAGAACTTGAATCCATTCATGTCAGCCCACTGGATAATTTTATCAATAGAGAGTTGGATTTTTCTCTCAACCATTGCCATTCTAGTGCCAGCAAATGATATTGAGAGATCATCCACAAATAATGTTGAGAGAACATCCTGGGGAATGGCTGAGGATATCCCATTAATTGCTAGTGCAAAAAGGGTTACACTCAGCACACTACCCTGAGGAACTCCTTCTTCCTGGCACTTACTCTCTGATAGAGTTTCCCCCACTCTCACTTGAAAAACTCTACGTGAAAGAAATGCCTGAATAAATAGTGGCAGCTCTCCTCTCAATCCCAATTCATGAATGGTTTTAAGAATACCATATCTCCATGTGGTATCATATGCCTTTTCAAGGTCAAAAAATACTGTAACATGGTGCTGTTTGGAAGCAAAGGCTTCACAAATAGAAGACTCAAGTCGTATCAACACATCAGTCGTTGAGTGCATTTTTCGGAATCCACATTGAATCGGTGATAAAATACCTTTCTTTTCAAGGTACCATATCAGCCTTGCATTGACCATCTTCTCCATAATTTTACATAAACAAGATGTCAATGCAATAGGACGATAGTTTGCTGCTAAAAACTTGTCTTTACCGGGTTTTAAAAAGGCTAAAATAATGGCTAGTTCCCAAACACTTGGGTAGCTATGATCATGCCATATTCTATTAATAATGCTTAAAATAAATAGCTTTGTATTAAAATGTACATGTTTAATCATTGCATATGGAATTCCATCGGGTCCAGGGGCTGTATCGTTGCAATGAGCAAGTGCGGAATCAAATTCTCTTTCAGTGAAAGGAGAATTATACGACTCTTCCCTTCTTGTTGCAAAATTTAAAATTTTATTTTCTTCAGTGCTCCTATACTGGTGACCAGGGGCTCCTTCACACTTGCTGGATACATTTGAAAAATGATTAGCCAAGGCATTGCTAACTTCATTTGCTTCAGTTACATACTGGCCATTCACCTTCAACACTGGTGGTGGGTTGGGGGTGAATTTGCCAGCTATCTTTTTTACTTTCCTCTACACAGAAGATGGTGGTGTTCTACTGTTAATGGAGGAAACAAAAGACATCCATGACTGGCGCCTTGCTTTTTTCATGGCACGACGGAACTGTGCTCTACATTTCTTGTACATAATTAAATTCTCATCAGTTCTGCGTCTACGCAATCGTGTTAGAGATCTTCTTGTGGCTCTGTGGAGTGCAGTTAGTTCTGAAGACCACCACGGGACTGGTCGTCGTTTGAATAACCCTGTTGTTTTGGGAATTGAATTGACTCCTGCTGTATGAAGAGTTCCATTCAGCAGGTCTATAGCATCATCAATACTTTCAAACTGTTCTGCTCTCCCTTCGATTTCACTTAGCTCAGAAAATTTAACCCAGTCTGCCTTGTCTAGATTCCAACGTGGCAATCTTTGCAAAGGCGGATCCTTGGTGTTTATAATGATTGGTGCATGATCACTAGTATGCCAATCGTCTAATGTCCTCCAATCAAAATCAAGAAGGCAGTTAGAGCTTGCAATTGAAAGGTCAATGCATGACAAAGTACCTGTCTGAACATGGAAGTGCGTGGGCTCTCCTGTATTAAGGAGCCCCACATCCTCATTCTCCACAATTGATGAGATAATATTGCCCCTTGTGTTGGCCAAAACATCACCCCATAAAGGATGTCTACCATTCATATCTCCCAGTAAGAGAAAAGGTTGAGGGAGTTGTTGAATAACTTCTGCTAAATCATCATATAAAATATCATCATTTGGAGGTAAGTACAGAGAGCATATTGTATATTTTCTCCCTATATCAATTTGTACAACAACTGCCTGCAGGGTTGTACGTATAGACATGGGTATTTTGGGAACATCTCGACGAATGTACATGGGACTTCCGCCATGGCTCCCTGCTTGTTGATTATATGGTGTTCTATAGCTAACATACTCTCGAGGACTAGGAGTGTTAGAATCAAGCATACTTTCCTGTAGACATACTATTATGGGGGAATGCTCATGAATTAGGAGCTTAAGTTCTTCATATTTCGCCCTCAAACCCTGACAGTTCCATTGCAAAATGGAGGAGAAAACTATGGATTATTTCTGGAAGACGTCTTGGGTGAGGTCTTCCCATTAGCAGTTTTTAATCTAACATTATTACTTGTAGGTTTCTTCAGAGATGGTCTTGTTATGTTGGGTTTTACGTTAGAGTTTTTCTTTGTATCTTTTTTATATATTTGTTGAGGTGGATGGTGGACCTCAACTTGAATTTCTGATTTATTTAAATTGTCTTCTGGTTGATCGCCAACATCAACAGACAAAACATCATATTTATTTGATGTCATAATTCTAGTATTTCTTATGGAAGGGGGTGAGAGAGATGGAGGTCTCTCTCTTTTACGATTAATAGGTTGCAAGTTACCAGGTTTTTGTACCTTCCCCACTACAGGTACACCTGATAACTTGGTGTCAGGTGGAATCTCCATTAAATCAGGCAAGGATATGGCCTGGGAGAGGTTAGTACTATCCTTTGTAATGGGGGACAAAGGTTTGATAGTGGTGGGCAATGTCTTTTTGTTGATACTCAATGATAAATCTTTAGGAGGAGATGTTCTTGTCTTATGCAGCACTTTATCAATAGATTGTGAATTCCTTTTTCGAGAACTACCTACAGTAGTAGGTGGGTGAGATGATTCCCGAGGAACTTTTTCTCCTGTTTTTAATGTTTTTGCATAAGTATTAGATTTATTTAATAATCTCTTGGCATGCCCCACGCTTACATGTTCAATAATTGATTTATTGAGGGCAGCCTCTTCTAACTTATAAAACTGGCAGCTCCTATCATTAGATTTATGATTAGAGTTGCAGTTTAAGCATCTTGCCTCAAGTGTACAATCCCCATGGTAAATTTTGGAGCAAGTATTACAAATTTTTTCATTATTGCAAACTTTGGAAGGATGTCCAAATTTAAAGCAATTATAACATTGCAGTGGCTTCTGCTTAAAAGGTTGAACTCTGATCCTTTCGTTTTCTATGTCTATGTGGAAAGGTACATCAGCATCCTGGAAAGTAAGAACAATCATTGATGTTCCAGGTACTTTATGTACTTTCCACACTGATAGGGGACACATGGCCAATATCTCCTCTTCAGTAAATTCATACAGATCCCTATTAAAAACCACTCCCCTTCCATAGCTAAAGTTTAGATGGGGTTTGATGTCCAATTTTATATCATCATTTACTGTCTTCAAATTAGACAGTATAACAGACTGTGTGTATGACTTGGCCTTTATCCCGAATCGAGATATATCTCCAGGTGCGATCGTACCTACCTTCCTCTGAAGAAATTTGCATATCTTGAAATAATTTTCCGTACCTCCCACAGATTGAGCAAGAAGCCACATTGGTGGTTTTGGCTTTCTTTGGGATGGTATATCTGCCTCTATATCTTTATCAGCCCAGTCTGCTGGTCTGTAGACATCCAGATCTTTAGGTGCCCCATCACAAAGAGCACCCTTAACACTCATATTACCTACTTTAATATCAACAATGTTACAGCTTGCATTAAATGCTTCCTCGTGACAATTAAATGATAACCAAGATTCCCAATTATCATCTTGAAGTTTCATTCTAATTTCTTTTATTGATCCGTAACACTCAAATATTTTATGTAGCACATCATAATTAGCTTCTAAAGGGATTTGGGTAACGTGCAGGACTTTCAGTTTTCCTGTGTTGCCCAAATTACCCTTTTTCAGAATGTTTAAAGAACAGTCCTTTTTAGTTCCTAGGTCGTCAACGGAGTTTTCTTTAAATGAATTGCCAGAGGTCGTCAACAGTGCTGGGGGCGAGTCAGCATATCCAGGGGAGGTGGGGTCATTTTCACAAGAATCCATCATAAAAAAGAAGAGAGAAGAGTGATTTTTTGAAGTTTGATTTACCTGCTTGAGAACATTAAGGCATCACATGTTGGGAAGGAAATTTACACTCTCCACAGTGAGAGTATACTTCCCAGATGGTCCACTCCATACCCTACCCGAAGGATAGCATCAAAACAGATATAGAGGCACAGGTGTAAGCTGAACCCGCCTGTTAGGACTGAGACCAAGAAACTATGGAATCATCCTCCCCATATCTGTAATGACGGGCTTCCGGCCAGAAGCCGAGAGTCCTACCCCAAGCATTGGATCCCCCTGGATTCCGAAGACCCAACACTTGGAATAGTTCCGCCAAAAAGGTCCAAACCATCTTCGGGATGGCTGAGATCATCCTATACACTCACATATAGCTTTGAGCACAAACGCCTCCCAACCGCGACACCTTTCACATTCATCAAAGCAGGCAGCAATACCGGATGCAGAAACATCCGCCCAAGTGGCAATAACAGATGTAGAAACATCCATGCCATAAAGAGAAAAAAAAAAATAATAAACATACATATATATGTAAAAATATACACATATACATATGGAAAATTTTACTCATAGGGTTGGGACAGCATCATGAAAGAAAGTTTATAATATTAGGAGAAGGTTGAAGCAATATAAAGAGGAAGAAAAAGATAAGAAAGAGAGAAATTTAGATTCGAACTGGGGGAGCAATTTCCCCAAGTTCGAGAGCCCTCTTGCCCGTCACCAAGATTCAGCATGGGAATGAAATGCCGTGCTGAAGCTCAATGACTTCATCAAGGCATTCTCTCATTAAGAGGGCTCAGTGTGAGGAAGACTGCCATGGCCTCCAAGATGATGTGAAATGTCTTGAACAGGGAGGACCGAGTTCCTCGAGTCTTGCATTGATGGGAGTGACCCCCCCATCCTTCCAGCGATGTGTCCGTGTGGATGGTAACTGAGGGTGGAGGCAGTTGTACAGGTAATGACCTCTTGAACTTGCTGGCCTCCGACCATGGCTTGAGGAGTGATCGAAGGCAAGACGGGAGTGGTCTCTTGAGATCTCTTCGAGCGTTTGATGCGTATCTTCTCCAGACTCCTGATGCATCTTTTAGCTGCGCTTTCAGCACTTGGTCTGTCACCGAAGCGAACTGGAGGGAGCCGACCACACGCTCCTGTTGACGTCTTGAAATCCATTTGGATTTGAGGAGTCTCTTGACAAACCTCGCTATTCATCTCCTCTTCTTTAATGGAATGGAGATACGGTGTGACTGTAGATCCCAATGTATAACTAGCCATTGGAACTTTTGAGCTGGAGATAGTCGAGACATTTTGGCGTTGATCTTGAATCCTAGATGTTCCAGGAATTGGATCACTTTCTTGGATGCTTGTAGGCATTCCATTTCCGATGCTGCCCACACCAGCCAATCGTCCAGGTAGGCCATTACCTGAACACCTTGTAGGCGTAGTTGTTGAACGATAGTCTCTGCAAGCTTCGTGAAGACCCTTGGGGCTATGTTGTGCCCGAAGGGCATGGCTCTGAAAGTGTACTTTCTTTTCTGAAGCCTGAATCCTAGGTAGGAGGAGATCTGGCGATTCATCGAATGTGCCAGTAGGCATCTGCCATGTCTATTGTGACTGTGTATACCTTTCTGGGCAATAGGGCCCTTATATGCTGAAGGGTTAGCATCTTGAACTTGCTGTTCTTGATGAACTTGTTGAGAGGAGACTAGCCCAAAATGACTGAGTTCGTCCGAGTCTTTCTAGGGAACACAGAACAGCCTTCCCGAAACTTGATGGACTTTGCTCGCTTGATTACCTTTTTGTTCAAGAGATTTTGGACATTCTTCCAGAACGGGGGTGGAGTGCTTGAAAGAATTGTGGAAAAGCGACTTTGCTCGCTTGATTACCTTTTTGTTCAAGAGATTTTGGACATTCTTCCAGAACGGGGGTGGAGTGCTTGAAAGAATTGTGGAAAAGCTGGAGGTGATTGCTTCCAGCTCCAGCCTAGTCCATTCTTGACGATCCTGTGGGCCCAGGGATCGAAGGTCCAACGATCCTGGAAGAGCCGGTCTTTTCCTCCTACCGGAAGCAACTCATTGCTTCTTGTTTCCGGAGGGCCTCCCTTCCTCCTCTCCCTCTGGAGGGACTTCTAGAGGAGTCTCTTCCTGAGCTTCTGCCCCTAGCACGAAAGGTAGTAGACTGCCTCTCGTAAGCCGGGGTGAAGGCTGGTGACTGAGTCACCATTTTCTGGGGAACCAGCTGGAAGGTGGATTGGGCTTGTGCCACTAGCTGTGGTATTGTGGTCACGGGGAGGAGTCGTTTTGGTGGGCGAGGTGGTAGTCTTGGTCTCTTGGATGTCTTCTTAGGCTGGGGACCCTCATCCGGAGAAAACTTCCTCTTTGCCAACATGCCCCACTTCTGGAGAAGGTTCCTATTCTCCGTGGCGGCATTGTCGACAATCTCCTTGACCAATTCAGAGGGGAAGAGATCTTTTCCCCATATGTTGGAAGAAATCAACTTCCGAGGTTCGTGTTTGACGGTCGCAGATGCGAACATGAACTTCCTGCACACCCGTCGTGCTCTGACGAAGCTATAGAAGTCCTTCGTCAGAGTTGCCAAGTGAGTCTTGGCAAGGACCATGAACATGTCCGGGGACCTCTGTTCCCCGGCCATTGTCTCCATGGATACCTGGAGAGAGAGAGAAGCAGCCAGTCTCTCTTTTGTATCCTGTTCCCTACGCAGTAGGAAATTGGATAGCTTGGGGAGATTTTCGTTGAACTGTCGTCCAGCGATGTCGGCCTCCAACTTCCCAACCGAGAAAGTCAACGGGATATCCTTCCAGTCTTTGTCGTCAGGTGGCAGAGCTAAGGAGAGGGGCCGACACTCCTCGAGGGTAGGGCAAGGTTTTCCCGCTTCCACTGCCTTCAGTACCGCCTTGAAGGATTTTTCCGCGAAGGGAAAAACCATGGTGTTGAGAGCAAGAAAAGATGGGTGTTTCTTGCTTAGGGCTGGCACCTTGGAATTGGTGTAGCCCCTTTCCTTCAGGCAGTCGGTGAACAGCGCCTGAGCTTTGGAGTGGTCAAAGACGATGTCCTCCTTAGGCTCCGTTTCTTCCTTGGAAGCGGGTTCCGTCTTGAGACGAACACAGCAGTCAGGGTACGAATCGAAGTTCGGCCAGAATTCCACATCTTCAATGAGGATGGCGCCTAGCTTGTCCGACATGACTATCTTCCCATTGGTGATCTCTGAGCAGGAGGGAAGATCCTTGACGTTGAGCCTCTTCTGAGACCCTCGTTGAAGCGACAGGTGGTGAATCTCCATCTTAAACTCTGCGTCCATCTGCTTGATTTTCTCGTCGAAGATCACCATCATGGTCTGAATCACAGCCATGTTCTCGTCCGACTTCGTAGGCAAGGGAGTGGACGAGGTAGAAGGTACCGGTTCCGGGGCAGGAGTCGACGTCACAGCCCTCTTAATGAGAGAATGCCTTGATGAAGTCATTAAGCTTCAGCACGGCATTTAATTCCCGTGCTGAAACTTGGTGACGGGCAAGAGGGCTCTCGAACTTGGGGAAATTGCTCCCCCAGTTCGAATCTAAATTTCTCTCTTTTACCTTTTTCTTTTTCTCAATACTACTTCAACCGTATCCTAATTTCACAAACTTTCTTTAGTCTTGCTTTCCAAACTCTATGAGAAAAATTTCCCTCATTATATGTGTGTATATATTATGTACATATATATTTATTTTTTTTTTTTTTCTTTTCTCCTATGGCTTGGATGTTTTCACATCCATTGTAGCCCCGGCGGGATGTTCATACATCCTTTATTGCTGCCTGCTTTGATGAGTGGGAGGAGGTATCGCGGTTGGGAGGTGTTTGCATTCAAAGCTATATATGAGAGTATTGGATGATTTCAGCCATCCCGAAGATGGTTTGGACCTTTTTGGCGGAACTATTCTCAAGTGTTGGGTCTTCGGAATCCAGGGGGATCCAATGCTTGGGGTAGGACTCTCGGCTTTTGGCCGGAAGCCCGTCATTATAGATATGGGGAGGATGATTCCATAATTTCTTGGTCTCAGTCCTAACAGGCGGGTTCAGCTTACACCTGTGCCTCTATATCTGTTTTGATGCTATCCTTCGGGTAGGGTATGGAGTGGACCATCTGGGAAGTATACTCTCACTGTGGAGAGTGTAAATTTCCTTCCCAACATGTGATGCCTTAATGTTCTCAAGCAGGTAAATCAAACTTCAAAAAATCACTCTTCTCTCTTCTTTTTTATGATGGATTCTTGTGAAAATGACCCCACCTCCCCTGGATATGCTGACTCGCCCCCAGCACTGTTGACGACCTCTGGCAATTCATTTAAAGAAAACTCCGTTGACGACCTAGGAACTAAAAAGGACTGTTCTTTAAACATTCTGAAAAAGGGTAATTTGGGCAACACAGGAAAACTGAAAGTCCTGCACGTTACCCAAATCCCTTTAGAAGCTAATTATGATGTGCTACATAAAATATTTGAGTGTTACGGATCAATAAAAGAAATTAGAATGAAACTTCAAGATGATAATTGGGAATCTTGGTTATCATTTAATTGTCACGAGGAAGCATTTAATGCAATAAGTAATTTGAATAATATTAAAATTAATAACTTGAATGTCGCGGGTGCTCTCTGCGATAAGGTACCAAAAGATTTAGATGTGTACAGGCCTGCCGATTGGTTGGAAAAAGGCACAGATTTAGTCATGCCCTCACAGAGAAATCCAAAACCACCGATGTGGCTTATAGCTGAATCAAAGGGGGTTACAGGGAATTATTTTAAAATATGCAAATTGATTCAGAAAAAAGTAGGAACTATTGCACCAGGCGATATATCTCGTTTCGGAAAAAATAGTTTCCTTATCCATGCCAAATCCAGTACACAGTCGGTAATATTGTCCAATATGAAAATAAATAATGATGACATTAAGTTAGATGTCAAACCCCACCTAAATTTTAGCTACGGAAGGGGCGTAGTTTTTAACAGAGACCTATATGATTTTACAGAGGAGGAGATACTGGCCATGTGTCCATTAAATGTTTGGAAAGTTCATAAAGTCCCAGGTACATCAATGATAATCCTTACGTTCCATGATGCTGATGTACCTTTTCATATTATTATCGAGAACGAAAGGATTAAAGTAAGACCCTTCAAGCAGAAGCCATTGCAATGCTTTAATTGTTTTAAATTTGGGCACCCGTCCAAAGTTTGCAAAAATGAGAAGATGTGTGGTATTTGCTCCAAATCTTACCATGGAGAGTGTGCACTTGGAGCCAGGTGTTTAAATTGCAGCTCGAATCACAAATCCACAGACAAGATTTGCGAGTTATATAAGTTGGAGGAAGCTGCCCTCAACAAATCAAACTTAGAACACATAAGTGTGACCCATGCCAAAAGACTATTAAATAAATCAAATACATATGCTAAGGCATTAAAATCAAACCAACCTAGCACTGCCAATAGCTCAAAAAAAAGTATACTATCTGACAAAATGTCAAATAACGAGGTAACCTTATCACCTCCTGAGGCTTTACCACGGTGTATTAACACTAGGTCATTGCCCATTGCTGTACAGCCTTCAGCCGCCATTACAAAAAGTAATACAATCCTCTCTCAGGCCATGTCCTTGCCTGATCTGATGGAGGTTCCACTTAAGACTAACTTACCTGATGCACCTGTTGTGGGAAAGGTGCAAAAACCTCGAATCCCACCATCTATTAATCGCAAAAGAGAGAGACCTCCATCTCTCTCTCCACCCTCCATTAGAAACGTTAAGGTTATGACATCAAATAAATTTGATGTTTTGTCTGTTGATGTTTCTAATGAACCAGAAGATGGACTGAATAAATCAGAAATTCAAGTTGAGGTCCACCATCCACCTCAACAAATAGATAAAAAGAATACAAAGAAAAACACCAACGTTAAACCCAACATAACAAGACCACCTCTGAAGAAACATACTGGTAATAATGTTACATTAAAAACTGCTAATGGGAAGACCTCATCCAAGATGTCTTCCAGAAATAATCCATAGTTTTCTCCTCCATTTTGCAATGGAACTGTCAGGGTTTGAGGGCGAAATATGAAGAACTTAAGCTCCTAATTCATGAGCATTCCCCCATAATTGTATGTCTACAGGAAAGTATGCTTGATTCTAACACTCCTAGTCCTCGAGAGTATGTTAGCTATAGAACACTTTATAATCAACAAGCAGGGAGCCATGGCGGAAGTCTCATGTACATTCGTCGAGATGTTCCCCAAATACCCATGTCTATACGTACAACCCTGCAGGCAGTTGTTGTACAAATTGATATAGGGAGAAAATATACAATATGCTCTCTGTACTTACCTCCAAATGATAATATTTTATATGATGATTTAGCAGAGGTCATTCAACAACTCCCTCAACCTTTTCTCTTACTGGGAGATATGAATGGTAGACATCCTTTATGGGGTGATGTTTTGGCCAACACAAGGGGCAATATTATCTCATCGATTGTGGAGAATGAGGATGTGGGGCTCCTTAATACAGGAGAGCCCACACACTTTCATGTTCAGACAGGTACTTTGTCATGCATTGACCTTTCAATTGCAAGCTCTAACTGCCTTCTTGATTTTGATTGGAGGACATTAGATGATTGGCATACTAGTGATCATGCACCAATCATTATAAACACCAACAAGGGTCCGCCTTTGCAAAGATCGCCACGTTGGAATCTAGACAAGGCAGACTGGGTTAAATTTTGTGAGCTAAGTGAAATCGAAGGGAGAGCAGAACAGTTTGAAAGTGTTGATGATGCCATAGACCTACTGAATGGAACTCTTCATACAGCAGGAGTCAATTCAATTCCCAAAACAACAGGGTTATTCAAACGACGACCAGTCCCGTGGTGGTCTTCAGAACTAACTGCACTCCACAGAGCCACAAGAAGATCTCTAACACGATTGCGTAGACGCAGAACTGATGAGAATTTAATAATGTACAAGAAATGTAGAGCACAGTTCCGTCGTGCCATGAAAGAAGCAAGGCGCCAGTCATGGATGTCTTTTGTTTCCTCTATTAACAGTAGAACACCACCATCTTCTGTGTGGAGGAAAGTAAAAAAGATAGCTGGCAAATTCACCCCCAACCCACCACCAGTGTTGAAGGTGAATGGCCAGTATGTAACTGAAGCAAATGAAGTTAGCAATGCCCTGGCTAATCATTTTTCAAATGTATCCAGCAAGTGTGAAGGAGCCCCTGGTCACCAGTATAGGAGCACTGAAGAAAAGAAAATTTTAAATTTTGCAACAAGAAGGGAAGAGTCGTATAATTCTCCTTTCACTGAAAGAGAATTTGATTCCGCACTTGCTCATTGCAACGATACAGCCCCTGGACCCGATGGAATTCCATATGCAATGATTAAACATGTACATTTTAATACAAAGCTATTTATTTTAAGCATTATTAATAGAATATGGCATGATCATAGCTACCCAAGTGTTTGGGAACTAGCCATTATTTTAGCCTTTTTAAAACCCGGTAAAGACAAGTTTTTAGCAGCAAACTATCGTCCTATTGCATTGACATCTTGTTTATGTAAAATCATGGAGAAGATGGTCAATGCAAGGCTGATATGGTACCTTGAAAAGAAAGGTATTTTATCACCGATTCAATGTGGATTCCGAAAAATGCACTCAACGACTGATGTGTTGATACGACTTGAGTCATCTATTTGTGAAGCCTTTGCTTCCAAACAGCACCATGTTACAGTATTTTTTGACCTTGAAAAGGCATATGATACCACATGGAGATATGGTATTCTTAAAACCATTCATGAATTGGGATTGAGAGGAGAGCTGCCACTATTTATTCAGGCATTTCTTTCACGTAGAGTTTTTCAAGTGAGAGTGGGGGAAACTCTATCAGAGAGTAAGTGCCAGGAAGAAGGAGTTCCTCAGGGTAGTGTGCTGAGTGTAACCCTTTTTGCACTAGCAATTAATGGGATATCCTCAGCCATTCCCCAGGATGTTCTCTCAACACTATTTGTGGATGATCTCTCAATATCATTTGCTGGCACTAGAATGGCAATGGTTGAGAGAAAAATCCAACTCTCTATTGATAAAATTATCCAGTGGGCTGACATGAATGGATTCAAGTTCTCGACAAGTAAAACTACCATTGTCCATTTTTGTCGTATCCGGGGAGTACATCCAGACCCGGATATATACATTAAAGGTCAACGGATACCATGTGTATCGGAAACCAAATTTTTAGGTTTGATATTTGACTGTAGACTTACATGGGTTTCTCACCTAAAAGCGCTAAAAGCTAAATGTGTTGAAGCTCTGAATATCTTAAAAGTATTGTCCCATACATCATGGGGGGCAGACCGCAATACTATTTTAAAATTATACAAGGCCTTGATTTTTTCCAAAATTAGTTATGGTTGTGAGGTATATTCTTCAGCCACCCCAAGCCGGTTAAAAATATTAGACTCGATACATCATGCAGGTATTAGATTATCTACTGGAGCTTTTAAAACCTCGCCTATCCCAAGTCTCCTTGTTGATGCTGGAGAGTTACCTCTAGACCTTTACCGAATGTCTTCCATTCTTCGGTATTGGTTTAGATTGCAAAGACTCCCTAGCTCTCTAGCCTTTCAGACTGCAAGCCTTGTAAGACACGCATCATACTTTGAGTTGCACCCAAAATCCCCTCAACCTTATGGCTTTCGGGTGAAACGATTTTTAAATAGTCTGGATATAATTAGAAATAAGGTACTTCCATTCAAGGTATCATCAACGCCTCCATGGAAATTACCTGACATATCTTTTTGTAAATACTTTATTGGAGTTAAGAAGAATATGACTGACTTAGAATCCAGGTCTCTTTTTATGGAACATGTCGAAGAACATAGGGGATCGACTTTTATATATACTGATGGCTCCAAATCTGATGCTGGCGTTGGATTTGGAGTACATAGTAATGATTTTAATTGTAGAGGTGCACTTCCTCTAACAGCTTCCATATTTACTGCCGAACTGTATGGCATATTAACCGCTATTGAGAAAATAGCTTTGGAAAAGGAGGGTAATTTTACAATTTTTAGTGATGCAAGGAGTGTTCTTCAAGCTTTAGAAGTTTTTAATTCTAGTAACCCTCTAGTTTTAAAGATTTTAGAATGGCTTTTTATTATTGGACGGAAAGGTATAACTGTTCGATTTTGTTGGGTTCCAGCACATGTAGGTGTGTCTGGGAATGAGAAGGCAGATTTACTGGCGAAGAATGCGGCATCCGAGTTGCTACCAAGGAGGTATCCCATTCCATGTAACGATCTCCTACCTTACATCAAGAAATTGGTTTGTGATAAATGGCAACAGCACTGGGACAGTCAAGACGGCAATAAAATGAGGGAAGTAACAAATATCATATCACCTTGGAGGTATAACATGATTCCCCGAAAATGGGAGACGACTCTTTGTCGTCTCCGTATTGGTCACACACGGTTGACACACGAGTTTCTGCTGAAGGGCCAACACCAACCGTATTGCGAGGACTGCTTAGTACCTTTAACAGTGAGGCATTTTTTGACCGAATGCCCTAATTTTACTAACTTAAGAAATAGATATCTGTTTGAGGCTCGAAGTGAGGATGGCAGGTTTATCCTTGCCAAGATTCTTGGACATGATGTGTCTTACTATGCGAGCGGAATTTTCAGATTTATTTCAGAAGCAGGTCTTCTGAAAACTATTTAACTATTTTAATGACTTCTTAATTTTTATGGTTTTAATCGAATTCTCTTTTAATTTTCATATACAGTAAATAGTATCGGCGTCAATGACCTTAGATGTCAGGATGCCAGAAAACTTTCAATCAATCAATCAATCAATCGACGTCACAGAACAGGATGGCACATCCTCTTCTTCCGACTCTGAAGCCACAGTAGACTCCTCTTCTTGGCCATCAGCCATAAGGTCCTTCTCGGTGCCTTCAGACACCTCCGACATCCTATCATCTTTGATGTGGATGTCTTTCATTGCATCCGAGACATCCGAGTCGATCGTCAGCTGGATGCATGGGATCTCAGGGCGAGGTTGAGGGATTACGGCATCCACAGATGCTCTAGGGAACAGCAAGGCCCTCAAGCGCTCGCTGGGAAGATAAGGTCCTGTGGCGTTCTTCTGGAAACCACGCACCCACTTGCGTAGTTTCTCCCGAGCGTTATCTCTTGACTCCGTAGACTGGGGAGTCTCAAATCCCTCACGTAACAGGTCCTTGCACGTGGAGTACGCCTGTGGGTCCCAATACTTCAGAGAACCCTTCGTAACTGAGCAGCGGGAGTGCGTACAGCACCCCAGATGCCCGTAGAAGTCCCTGCGGCGCACACTGTAAAAGGCACTCTCGCACTGGACATACTCCTCCTGTAAAGAAAAGAGAAGAATATGAGTATGATGAAGTCTATCACAGTAGACTTAAAATCTTATTAATATATACAATTGAATCCTTTCTTATTGTAAGCTTAGGATAGGTAAGCTAAAAAAGAATTAGTTAAGACACATACTTGTGAATCCCACCCAGCCAATTGCTGTGACCCTTCTCACTATTAATCCTAGGACGTCATTGTAGGAGGTCCGATGGAATATATTGATCCAAGAGAGAGGATAGTATAAGCAACACATACTTCCAGGAAGTTAATAGTGAGAATTGGAGGGGCTGAGAAACAATCAGCATAGTGAAGAGGGGGAGGTCAGTCCCCCAATCCAGGTAGGTCTCAACAAGGGACTGCGCTTGGATACACAGAGTATGTTGGAAAGATATCTATTGTATAAGTGTATACTATAGTTTTCTGTCTGAAGTATATCTTAATACTACAGATGTACTGGCTATTGTATATTCTCATACAATAGACATTGCCGCCATGTCACCGGAAAGGCTAGTACTTAGGATAGCCCATCTGGCACAGTCATCAATATAGTTAGGTTAGCAGCTCTCTGACATGTCGCCGGCAGACGCCACACCGCCCCAGTCATCCTTTAATGTGGCTGGGTAGTGGAGAAGCCTTCTGCCATGTCGGCCATCTGCCGAATTGCCGGCGACCTTTGAACTATCGGCGGCACGACGACAGTCGGAGGGCCACCGGCTGAAGACACACCAGCTCAGTCATCATACAAAGTGACTGAGTAGTGGCCTATGCATATACTGCCGGTGAGAGGGAGCTGTGACAGTGAGCTAATGGCTGGCAAACCACCAACCTTACCTTACTTCTGCCGGCAGTCAATGAAGTTATAGTACCAGTCCATAGAGAGAGAGCAATGAGTGAAGGAAGATGAAGGGGTGGCGGCACGTCCCCCCAACTCTGCCTTCCTCTAGAAGGAGGGTTCAAATGCCGGTGACAGTCCGACGGGGGACAGCGGATGGCAGTCCAAGGGAGGACCGAAGAACACTCTAGGGTACAGAAGGCCTCTGCCGGCAGTTAGGCTAGCCGAAACAGCAATCCCATAGAAACATATGCTAGAGGGAAACTGAACGATTAGACCAAACAGGCAAAGGACCTAGCTAGTCCTACGACCTGCCGGTACACGGTGGGACTGTAGGACAGCGGACAGGGGTGTGATGGCTAGGCCATCACCAAAGGACAGATAAGGGTAAGGGCAAGGGTCCTGTGAGGGGAGGGAGAGGAACCGGTGTGAGCCGGTCCCCATTATGCAACAAGGGAAGTCTGTTTCGGTACCAACGTTATCCCAGGTGTAGGAAGAGTACATTCTCCAACCTAAGGAAACAGAATACCCATGATGTCTAAGCTAGGCCAAAGGATGCTCATATCCTTCAGCTCCAAAACTCCAAACACAGGATAGTCGCTAGACTACAGGGCGAATGGGGTCTCAGACCCCTTCAAGTGCAGTCTAGGAGGGCAAGGGGCCCTATGCCTACCAGCCAGGTCCAGTAAGAAAATACACGACAGGTACTCTGAGGTTCTGACCAAAACTCAAACTCATCAGCAATGATTTGGAAGGGGGACAGAAAACCCTAGCCTAACCTTACCAGAAGGACAATTCGCGGCAGGGATGGCTAGGGTTGTAACCCTGGGTTACCCGCAGAGGGAGGAAGAGATTACCTTATACATAAAGGTAACTGGGGATATTTTGTGAAAGTATGCTAATGCCACTTGGCTACTAGCCTAGTGGCATAGAGATAGACTACCATATTCATAGAAACTCAATGGTATACGATCAGTGAAGAGGAAATCATATGAAATCTATGTCTTATACGTATAAGTGCCTAAAATCTTCATTAACGTTAATAAACACTAGGAACACATTATATTATGCATGAAAGTAACCTAAGGCATGTAGGATAGGGGGCCTAAGAGAGATAACGGCTACACTTACACCAAAACTAATGGATACTAACGGCATAATATAACTAATTCCTAGCAATGAAGACTAAATAGCTAATTCGAGAGAAGCTATAAGACCGGGACAGTCGTTCTGGCTAACTAAATAAAGCATGTGTTGCAAACGATAGCGCCGAGGCGCCTCCGGTCTAGGCAAGCGCTCTGCCACGAAAGCAAATCCCTTTTTTTTTTTGAGAAAAAGTTACTTTACGGCTAGATCTGCATTGATACGATAAAGGAGGTGAATACTCAACTTTCCAGAGGGAGAAGAAGCTGAAGATTGCAACATGATAACCGATATAGCGAAAGAATTGGGAAAAAACACCTGGTCAGGAGGCTACAGCGAAAAGAAATGGAATGGCGGCAGATGCTACGTCATCCAAGATGGCAACAGGTATGACGTCATCCGAGTGCCCATAACAGTAATGGAGGAGGAGAACTTTGTAACGGCTCCTCCCATATCTTGCCACTTATTCCCCCCTCGAAGCGTAAACGCTATGTGGTGTGCAGATAGCTATGTGGCGTGTCAAGAATACGTCCCGTTATATTACGATATCCTAAAAGGCAACTTTAAAGATATTCGCGCCAGAAGTTAGAATTCTGGAGACCTTTAGTTCAATTCTCTGGGAATATCCACTGTAGTCAAATATACCCTAGGAAGCTACTGAAGGAACCTTCCATCAGGACGACATGGCCTGAGCCCAAAATAGTAGTTAGGTAAAATAAAGAAAACAAACAACCAAACAAATGCAGGCACTAAACTGTTGCTAGGTGACCTCGAAGTGCTGAATTGCTCAATCAGCATCTGCCCCGTGTTGGGTGGATAGTGCCCACGTTTTGCTGATCTGTCATATTGCTGAATCACATCCTTTTCCCACAGGGCTAGAGGCAGAGATGAGGCAGCAGAAGAAGTGCGAACCATTGCAGGGAGACACCCCCTCGTAAACCTAAGTGGACACCCAAGGTACCCTATCCGGGTTCTGCCACACATAAGGAGGAAATATGGCCCAGAATCTGAGTCTCAGTAGAGATCTATATACCGTCCCTTCGTCTGAGGCTGATCCTGGTCTTATCAACATTCATTACAGAATGTAGATTTTCCAGTAACTTCCTAAAACCTCGCTGTCTCTCTCTCCGTTTCCAGACCCTAAAACTTTGTAACTTTGATGTACCATTAAGGAGCACTTAGAAGATTTTGCATTTTGAATTCAACTTTGTAATTTGTGACTAGCATTTTCAAGATAATTCAACGCTACCGTAACTGATTATTTATGTGCTCAATAAGCTTGTGAATTACTTTTTGTTAAATACACGAACTGTATAAAAAGATACAGAGTAGCAACTGTCATTATCATCATTTCCCATATTTTTATGTCGTAAGCCACAATTACCACACAGCCATGTGAAAACTATTACAACACCAGAATGCTTCATTGTCAATTAGGCAAAGGAAATTAATGCCATATGTAGACCATTATTGGCCTTTTTAAACGGTTGTCAATTCTGCTAGGTATTAGAGCAGTATGTGTAAAGAAGGATACACAACTTTTATTATACTGTCAGCCTTGCATAGTTAGTCTTTGAAAATTGATTGCTACATTAAGCAGATAATGGATGAAACTAGGTAAAAGGTTAGGAAAAAAACTCAGTACAATGCATTTCTATTTACAAATGAAAATTTATTCAAAAATAGTCAACTGTATTCATATGAATAAAGGGCATTTGGGCTTAAAGATCAAGCACTTGAGCCACGGAGTCCACTTAATTACCTACACATTCCTAATATTCTAAAGTTGAAGTGGAGCGTTTGATAAAAAAAAAAATGAATGATAAAATCTTTTACAATATTTCACATATGGACTCGTACACCTTTTATATATATCCTCAAAAAATTGTGAAAAAATTACAATAGTTTTTTTTAGGTATAAGCCAGAAACAACCCTATCGGGAAAATAGTATTTTCCATATAATACAATGATAACTTTACTATATGCAATAGGTAGTAAATAATTTTAATTTAGCTATACAATAAGAATATTTAATTGAAGAATGACAATATTGTTTCAGAGTTGCGTGAGTGAAGGAATGATATGACTGAATGCCAGTATGCATCTGCGTTTGATAAGAGAAAGAAAGGACTGCATAAAGGTGAAGGTAGAAAGAAATGCCACTATAATAAGAGAGGAAAGGGGGACCAGGAATGTGGAATTTAGTTCAAGAATCCATAATATCTAACATTACATACATCATATATTAAATGCTGAATACCTGCAGTGGTGCATCATACTGATAAAAGGCTACATAGGTTTTGCCATACTTCAGATTGTGGAACTTACTTTGAGAATCCTTAATATCTAACATACATACATATATCATATATTAGATGTTGAATACCTGCAGTGGTGCAGCAGACTGATAAGAGGCTACATAGTTTTTGCCATGCTTCAGAATGTGGAACTTACTTCAAGAATCCTTAATATCTAACATACATATATACACATCATATATTAAATGCTGAATACCTGCAGTGCTGCAGCAGACTGATAAAAGGCTACATAAGTTTTGCCATACTTCAGAATGTGGAACTTACTTCAAGAATCCTTAATATCTAACATACATACCTACACATCATATATTAAATGCTGAATACCTGCAGTGCTGCAGCAGACTGATAAGAGGATGTACATAGGTTTTGCCATGCTTCAGAATGAGGAACTTACTTCAAGAATCCTTAATAACTAACATACATATATACACATCATATATTAAATGCTGAATACCTGCAGTTGTGCAGCAGACTGATAAGAGGATACATAGGTTTTGCCACGCTTCAGAATGTGAAACTTACTTCAAGAATCCTTAATATCTAACATATATATATGCATCATATATTAAATGCTGAATACCTGCAGTGGTGCAGCAGACTGATACGAGGCTATATAGGTTTTACCATACTTTAGAATGTGGAACTTCAAGAATCCTTAATATCTAACATACATACATACATGGTTATATCTCTCTGCTTTGTCGGTAATCCTTACACGACTCAATATTCTACAATACTCCATATATACTGCATTCATACCCTGTTCTTTAATGTCAGCACAAACATAATTGAGGCACTTTTGTATATAAAACAACTTTTAAAAGAAAAAAAAAAAGTGCAACCATGAGTTGAAACTCAGCATTTGACAATCTTGCTAAAAATCCAGTAATGGATTATAATATAAATCTGTTTAGATAATAAACCCAAATTAAGGGCAACTAAATGAACTGTCATAGATTCATAGTACCATTTGCCAAGTTCAGAATTTAAGGATTCTTGTAACACACACTACTGACAATTCTTGTTTCTTCAAGTGAAACTGCAAACTGATTTTTCTAATTTTTACTACAAAACAATTGCCATATTTCATTGAATGAAAGATTAAAAATGACATAACTGTTCTCTTAAAAATCTTCAGATTCAAAATAATATATTTATTTTAAAGATCCTCAAGGCCAAAATAATATTTGTTCTCTTAAACATTGACAGATCCAAATAACAATTCCCTTAAACATATCGAGATTTAAAACAATTTACTGTATATTACAGTGAAAAGGACAAACCCAAACACTTCCTTGAAAAAAAAATAAATATCTGTACTCCATTATAAAATGAGCTGCATTTCTGTTTAAGAAAGTATAAAACTAAAACAATTTGTGAGATTGAACTCTATGTTTAAATTATTCACTTTTCTTTCCTCTTATTCTCACTTGAGATTTTGCAACTGTAAAATCATGTTTTTGCAATAAAGATAAAATTAGTCTTATTTTTAATAACCCTAATTTCACATACAACTATATAATTGTAATAAGCATATATAATTCTAAGTTAATCCTTACAAACTGCTATGTAAAATTATCTTTCTTGATAACTAGTAGTTGTTTGGCAAATTTACTATCAATTATACCACACTGACACAGACCTTAAATGGCAAACAACCATTTTCATACAGCAGCTCCTACAAACAACAATTATGAGATTTTGGACAACCACCACTACCGCCATCTTTTGCAAATAACGTACAACATTCCTAGTTGTCCGAAATTAGTTTTTGGTGACGGAAGTATTGTAACAAAGAAAAAAAATAATTTTTATTTTACTTAAACACACAACTACATTGTATGATTATACTAAGCATATATGCTGTTAAGTCAATCATTCTAACTACTACTGTAAGCAGAAAAAAATTATTACTGGTACAAATATGGAACATTCTTAGTTTCAGACAATTAGGCTACCCTACCAACAGGTTCACACAACAGAGCCAAAGTACGGTATTATAAATATATTTGAAATTACTGGTAAATATTCAAATTTTGCTTAAACTATATACCGTAATTAGAATGAGTACATTATATAATTGAGTCAATCCTTTCAAACTACTAACCTATTAATGAATCATATGCAATTAGAACGCCATAAGTGACAAATTGAAACCAAAATTGTTATATATTTGAAATTGTTCACTACATGCCCACCTGACTCCACGTAGGCTATTTGTGATAAACTATATGATGGATAACTTTAACAAACTCCACTAACCTCTTACTTGACCATGAAATAGGTTTAAACATTTACAATTACTTCATAAATGAATTGTACTGTAGGCTACATGAATTAAAGTTAGGCATTACCAGAATTAGGTCAGATACAATTACAATGTCATTAGCCATATTAAATATAACATAACTGAAAAACAACATGATATTGCCTTAAAGTGGTAGCACTATTGTAATGGTAGCTTTCTACTGTAACGTAATATATGAATATAAACAATAAAATTTTTTAAACAAAGTATTTTCATGCTGAAGTGGAAGTGCCAACTTGAGGAACTATAGAAAACAATGAAAACAAAAACTTATTTTTTAAAATGTTTTCATACTTAAACGGAAGTATCAATTTCATGATCTGTAAATTTTTTATTCCATACCCACTTGTATCAGCTGCCAAAACACTCACTATCTGCTGAGAAAAGAGAGATGACCAGGACAGTGCAGGATAGATCAGTCCAAAAAAGAAGGCAAGAAACTTTTCCGATTTAAGTGGAATTTACCCGATAATAAGTATTGGGAAGGAAGATGGGTCACTAGTTTTATTCAGAGGTAAGGAAATCACTAGTTTTATCCAGAGGTAAGAGAGGAAATCACTAGTTTTATTCAGAGGTAAGTAAAGAAATCACCAATTTTATCCAGAGGTAAGTATATCACT
This sequence comes from Palaemon carinicauda, assembly GCF_036898095.1. Taxonomy (NCBI): domain Eukaryota; kingdom Metazoa; phylum Arthropoda; class Malacostraca; order Decapoda; family Palaemonidae; genus Palaemon; species Palaemon carinicauda. The sequence goes on from NC_090736.1 coordinate 125,831,088, forward strand.
AGTTTTATCCAGAGGTGAGGAAATCACTAGTTTTATCCAGAGGTGAGGATATCACAAGTTTTATCCAAAGGTAAGGATATCACAAGTTTTATCCAAAGGTAAGGATATCACAAGTTTTATCCAAAGGTAAGGATATCACAAGTTTTATCCAAAGGTAAGGATATCACAAGTTTTATCCAAAGGTAAGGATATCACAAGTTTTATCCAAAGGTAAGGATATCACAAGTTTTATCCATAGGTAAGGATATCACTAGTTTTATCCAAAGGTAAGGAAATCACTAGTTTATCCAGAGGTAAGGATATATTCAGTTTACCAAGAAGTAAGGAAATTCCTAGTTTTATCCACAAGGAAGGAAATTTTTAATTTCTATTCAGTTAAGGAAATAACTAGCTTTATTCAGAGGTAGGGAAATCACTAGTTTTATTCAGAGGCAAGGAAATAAATTATTTCAATTTCTAAAATCTTGTCTTATTCCTGTGAATCTTACCTCTGAATAGGCAGAGGGAAGTGACACCACAAACAACTTGAACCAACACCTATATTTCACAAATTAAGTCAATTGCCTATATTTAGAATTGGATTCATGAATTTGGGCCGGAGGGACTGGGATTACATTCCACTCCCATGTGCAAAGGTATAAAATTAAGTTAAGAGGTTGGACAACAGGATGGAGGAAAGGAGGTAGGAATGGACACAACGTAAATGCAGCTGGATGCCATAAGGACGGTGCAAAGACCTTAAAGTAATGCCTACTGTACACCACTTAAGGTGCACTTAAAGCAATAATCCCCTACAGGGCTCCATATTAGAGAAGGTGCCCAACTTACAAGCAGTCCGAGATAAACAAATACAACACAAAAAAATAAAGAAATACTGTGATAAAACACTAATATATTGTTTAATACAGTAAGCAAAACATTTGTAATAACCTGGCATCTATTTATATGAAACATGACTATTTGTTGACTGTTGTCACTGGAAATCATAAGCATGGGAATCATGTTAGGTCTACCCTAGGGGAAAATCTAACAAAATTTGACTTGCAGCTTCTTGGACCCTATTAGTTAAGTAGAGGACCTTCTGTATTCAGTTTTCTTCTAACTACACAATTTTATCCTAACAAATATGAGTTATCAGATATTATATTTTATATAAATCCAATCTTTTAATCCAAAACCACTTTTTAATAAACGCCAACCAAATTTATGATAAAAAGAACAATTTGATTTTATACAACTTTTCTCCTTTTTTAATGAGAGAGAGAGAGAGAGAGAGAGAGAGAGAGAGAGAGAGAGAGAGAGAGAGAGAGAGAGAGAGAGAGAGAGACCAATAAAAACAAATACTAACACAATGAAAAAATACATAAACAGTATAAATGAGATAAATACAAACACCTACAGACAGAATGAGAGAAATACAAACACAGCTACAGAATGAGAGAAACAAACTGAGAAAAGTGAAATAAACTAGGAGAAAGCGAAACTAAGAAAATAAATCTAAGGAGAGAGAGAGAGAGAGAGAGAGAGAGAGAGAGAGAGAGAGAGAGAGAGAGAGAGAGAGAGAGAGAGAGAGAGAGAGAGAGATTTTAAACAGTATATTTTGTTTTAAGATCTATTACAATTATAAAAAAAAAATACAGAGTCGAGTTGAACATATGTTATCAAATTTTGTTGTCTTAAAATGTTCCCATTGAAGAAAAATATTTAAAGATTTTTATACAAAAAGTTTCCAGTTTGACAAAAAATCTAAACTTCTAAATCATTATTTTTCAACCTGAAGTCACATTCTATCAAACGAAAATTTCATGATAAATAGGAACTAACAAATTCCAAAAACTCTATCTTCATTTCAGACATCTGTATTTACTGTGACAATTCTCATAATTTGGGAGGCAGCTTACACCCAAAAAGAAACAAAGGCTCTTTTTTTCTTGTTCCATTTGGCCTGCTGGGTTCGATTGGTACTGCAAGGGTGCCACAGCCTAACAGCGCTCAGTCTTCCACCACAAATACAGCTTCAAATTCTGACCTACTACCGCTTCCTCTGAGATATCACCATGGCTTATCAGAACTGCAAAACAATTACTAACCATTCATTTCTATTCCTAGCTCACACTGATGTCTCTCGCATCTATTCTCCTGTTACCAAGGACTTTTTTTATCTCTCCATTCATCCACCCAAAACCTTGGCCTTCCTCTTGCATTTCTCCTAATCATCATCATCATCTTCAGCAGACGACCATTTTCCATTCTCTCTACATGGAAAACCTACTTCAACACATTCATATACACTCTGGCTACTAATCCAATCAGTACACCTGTTCCCATTCTTATTTTGTTCCTAACTTTACCCAATCGAGATACACCAACCATACTCTTCAGACACCAACTCAACCATTTTATTTCTGTCTGTCCATTTTATTCCTGCCATACCTAACCTTTTATTCTTTACCACTCCCTTCTCTGGCCCCAACATTTTACATCCTTTAAGCTCTTAAAAATATCTACTTCCACTCCACCATTTACAGCAACAGCAGCACACAAGTACAGGTACTTGAAATGATCTACCTCCATAAGTAACTTTCCATTCAACATTACATTTAATCTAGCACCTCCCTCCCTTCTCTTGCCCTTCAACCTTGCTCAACCGTATTCACTTGCAATTTCCTTCACGCATGCACCCTTTCAAACTCTAATTCAACACAACAGCTCCTCTGAGTTGGCCACCAATACAGTAACATCCATATACAAGTGATTCACCTCCCACTCATGATCACACGTCTATCAGTTTCAACCCACAACCAAGCATTCACCTCCCTTAGAGCACCATCAACAAACTGAACAACCATGGCAACACCATACACCCCTGTCTCAGCACAGCTCACTGAAAACCACTCACTCACTCCACTTTCTATCCCAAGACACACTTTACCATGTATAAACTCTTTACTGCTTGGAGCAACCTTCCACCAATTCCATATGCCCTCATCACATTCCCATCAACTCTATATATAATAAGCTTTCCCCAGATCCATAAATGCAAAATATACCTCCTTACCTTTTGCTAAACATTTCTCTCATATCTCCCTAATAATAAAAATCTGATCCATACAACACCTACATCTTCTAAAGCCATCCTACACTTCAAAATCGCATCCTTACACCTATTAATAACTCATATACTTTCTAACCCCACACACACACACACACAAAATATAAATATATAAATATATAAATATATATATATATATATATATATATATATATATATATATATATATATATATATATATATATATATATATATTACACTATATGGTAATAGATCAGCTGAAGTCAGTCACTATTCCTCATACAGCTGTTGAATTTCTTGTAAATATTTTCTCAAACCTTTCACAGAAAAGTATACATATAAAGGATATAAAAACTCTTAGTATATTAGCTTTGTGGCTTTAATACATTTTTACCATGTCATATATTCTTAATAAATACATTTTCAGTGTTGCCCTCAAAATTTTGCCAGTGCCACCCATCTCCCATCGAACTCCTTGATAAGATTAGGATAAGGAACTTTTATCTTCTACTGCTTAACAGTTGACACTGAATTTTCTTCACTGGGGAGACAAGTATCTAGCAAAAATTTCATTAGCAGAGTAATCCTGTTCCCAACCCCCTCTCGGAACAGCTTTCTTCTCCATCTTTGAAAGTACAGTATGCCACTAGCTTGATGTTGGTGAAAGTTTTTTTTTTTAAGGTTCTTTAAAGGGCACTCATGAATGAAAGAGCCAAGGGAAAAAGAAGACTAGAGACTGGCCATATATACATATGACCAGTACCCCAGATCCTCTCCATCCAAGCTAGGACCAGGGAGGGGCAAGCAATGTCTACTGATGACTAAGCAGGTAGACCATTAGGGTCGTGCAAACCCCCTATCCTTAGCTCACAAGGATGATCAAGTATAGAGTTTGAGCAGGTCTTGATCCCGCCAGGCGATGGCAGGTAAGGAACATTTCCAATAGGACACCATAACCCTAGATGGCAGATTAGTGTGATTTCATTAGGGTTTTAGACAAGAATGACTACAGCCATGCTGCTGACCTAAAAAGCTGACTCCTTTGTGAAATCCATCCAGTGGCTGGAGATATTAGCTTCTCTGTGGTAGAGGAGGATGTTGCATAAAAAGCCGTCAATGACTGTCCATGAGAACAGCATGAAACTTCACTTGTCAGGAATGTTTTGAATACATTGACATAAAGATCTGGCACGGGTCCCCTTTTTTATGTCATCATGACATCTACATAGTGTCGTGGACTAGGCCACTTTAAAGAACTCCGGTGGTGATGGTGGTGGTGGACATCGTCGTCATCATCATCATCTCCTCCCACGCCAATTGACACAAGGGCCACTGTTAGACTTCACCAGTAGTCTCTATCTTGGTCTTTTAATTCAATATTCTCCATTCATCATCTACTTCACGCTTCCTAGTCCTCAGCCATGTAGATCTGGGTCTTCCAACTCTTCTTGTGCCTTGTAGAGCCCACCTGCACATTCGGTGAGATAATCTCTTGTAATCTCTCTTATAGTTTCATTTCTAATCATATCCTCCCACTCAACTCCCATTATCCTTCTGAGGGCTTTGTTCTCAAATTTACTGAATCTATTGGAGATTATTTCATTGTTATATCATGACTCATGTCCATAGAGTAACACCGATCTCACTAAACTGATATAATAGTTTGATTTCCAAATTTTACTTAACATAGCCATTGTTTGATTTGCTTCTTTCAATCTTTCACTAAACTAATTCTAAACACCCTCATTATGGTCATAGCATTAAAGAATGACGGCTACCTCAAGAATCGGTAAGTGGGTATTTTGGACCTCATCAACCATTACATTACAGAGGATACCTGTTGTATCCTCGTCAAATGTGACCAGTATTCCTGTATGCGCAGAATATTAATGATGCCAAAAACCACAATTATTTCGTAGATTTTTGTGGTGAAAGTAGCTCCTATATCCTTCTGCCTTGCATAGAACTTTGTCTCATAAACTCTGTGCTTAACCATAGACAGTCTGAAAATCCTGGTATGGGGAATGGTCTCTTTACTGGGGGTGAGTGAACAATCATGCAGGTCAAGGGTTGTTGATGCCTCTTATTTCACGATTGTTCCCCGAGCTGGGCACCAGCACCATTGATCACTTTCCTTGTAAGTGCTAGATCGTCATCTTCCTCCTTCGTTTGGATCTTAAGCTCTGGAAGTAGCTAGTGACTCACGTGTCGTCAAAACCTGTTGAAAGAAAATAAATAAATCATATCCAGATGAAAGTAGGGTAGTAGCTAGGCTATCACCACACACTTATGAGGTAAAAAAAATACCCGAGACCATTAAATTCAATATAATTAATGAAAGGTAAATGTTAATGTAGTGAATAAAACAAAAATCAGACTCACCAGATGCTGTTTGAGATAGAAGCTCCCTCCTCTTCATAATAAAACAAATATCAGACTTAACTCGCCAGATGCAGTTTGAGATAAAAGCTCCTCTTTACTTATATTCCATAGGAGAGTCAATATACATACATACATACATATACCAAGGCACTTCCCCCAATTTTGGGGAGTATCCGACATCAAACAAATGAAACAAAAAAGGGGAGTCAATATAAGGATAAAAAAATGCAAAACTTTGGTTTAGTGACTTTATGATAGACATGTCTAGTTTACAATATACTAAAACAGAAAAAAATCAAGAGTAGGTGACAGTAACTAATGTCTTTGTTGATTTTAAAGTTATTTTCCTTTTGCATCTGGATCCCAGACTGTTAGTTCAATAACTTATCTTTACCCAAGTTCTTAAGGTCTATTAATCATAAGAATGGGTGAACATCAACATTAAACATCCCTTATAACATAACTAGGGATAACTGTACCACTGAACTTTTTTTTTTTTTTGCACCCACCTCAATTCACTAACAGGCATATACTTCAGTGATTTATAAAAAAAATCTTGGATTACTTGTCATACAGTATTTTCCCAGAAGACACTGGTCCATGCTTTCAACAGGTACACCTTTGAGTATTGCATTCTACTAAACAGTTGCAGTGAAACCTCTGATTAAGTGCAATTAGAGCAGGGCTTCGTCAAGCATTACTGGAACAAGCTTGTTGTCTCCTACCTTCCATTCCCACTAAGATAGCTCCAATTCATCACTACATTCCTTCTACTCCACAAACAGGTAGCAAGTCTGCAGGGAATACAATTTACACGAGGATGCAATTGGTACAAGCCTCTCAGGTGTGAAGAACATTTTAGATCTTGTAGATCGTATTGTATCTGGAAAATGTGATAAAGACCTTATGATCTGCATTGGACAATGCTACCATCGTCCTTCAAACTATTGGTTTACACATCCTGACTTTGCTTTGGTAGAGAGAATGCTTTAAATTTATCTTTTCATGCCTTTTCTTTCTTGTTGTTTTGTTGAAACACAGACTTCTTTCCATTTCCAAATATTTTGGACACCACATCACATCCAGTAAAGGCAGGCAGAAATAACAGGTCACTGCTAACTTCTTCAAGAAGCACATGCTTCAGAACATGCATAATATAGATTTATGATTTTTCCTTGAGTGAGAATAAGTAGAGTGCAGTACATTTGAAAACCTCTGCATGGTTGAGCAAAGAACAAGATCTGTGTCCTCTTGAATAAGGGTGGACAGTGTGAAACATCTGCTAACCCGAGAAGCAGGCAACTTATGTCGTTCCCCTGTAGTGTAACTCATTGAGGAAAGTTGATGCATGGCAAGGTTGTAAGCAGATGACACAGTGGAAGACATAGCCCAAACATTTCTCTGGTGCTCGGACATCCCACCTCAGTGCGTCAGCCATCGTGGATTCTAAGAGAGTGCATTACAGTTTGCTGGATCATGAAATCAGAGCACAGGCCAGCCCAGTATTTGTTGCTTTGCTGGATTATGTTTAATCAAAACAGGAACTTTTGATGTAGTTCAAGATTATCATCATTTAATGTATACACCTGGAGATATAGACGAGCTAACTTTAGATAATTTAGATGCCCAACAACAGTAAATAATGGCAAGCAGGCCAAGGTGGGACTTTGACAAATCTCCCAAGGACCACTGCAACAAGTGCCTTTGCAATACCTAGCATGTGCTGATAACTTGCCCACAGTTTGCAGGATCAGGAAGTCTTTGCCAGTCAATCCTTTTTTCTATTAGCACTGTGAACTCTACAAAAAAATCTGATTCCAACAATGATCTAGTCACATTCACTACTTCATGAACATGCAGTCTCTCAACTTCCTACACTTGGTCATGAAAACCACAGTAATCCTCCATGATTTTGGCAACAATGTGAAATGAAAGTAGTCACAAAACACTTGTTGCACTACCTTTCCACTTATATGTATGAAAGAATTTTCACCATACACTGTATCCATGATCTTCCACTGCCATTCATCGAAGTCCCAATAGCACTCAACAAATTCATGAAGGTACGAAAGCTGCCTAGCAAATTTGTCACATTCCTGATTGGACTATCATCTGGAACCGTGTTGACAATTTCAGATGCCTTCCCAAATAAGGCTTGATCTGATGAAAGACTGCATAAATAAATGAGGAAGGGCAAAACATGGTACTGTCTTGGATTCGTACCAATTATTGGAGGAAACTGCAATAATGATTTTCTTGGATGATTACAATCCTTATGCAGTAGATGCATCAGGCCTTGCCAAAAGGGAAATCATAGACATCAGTTATGTATGGGAGACACTGCAATTCAATGTTTTTGTCTTGATATAAACAAACCCTTCAGAATGTCTTATCCTGACCACTGTCCTTAGTTTCACTTTTTTACCGTTTGAGATTCAACTGTATGAATGTTTTTGAGTTCTCCACATTCCACAACAGTTAATGACATACGATTGGCAGGAACCAAAGTCTGGTGCACAACGATCACTACCAAAAAATTAAATCTGGTTTGACAGTGAGATTGCCCAATCATCACCTCTTGATTTGCAAGAACCAATATAGATTCAACAAATGTATCTGTTTAAACATTCATTTGCAAATTCTTTCCTCACTTTTACATTTGGGGTCTACTTTTCTAGTATTAGTTTCACAGAAAAACTGAGTTTTACTGACATAAGGTTGCTCTATTTTTCCTGGTCGAGTAACATTTTCCATGCTGGAGGAAACAGCAATGCTCTTCATCTATTTGGCTATTATTATTATTATCATTATTATTATTATTATTATTATTATTATTATTATTATTATTATTATCATTATTATTATTATTATAGGCCAAGCTACAACCCTAGTAGGAAAAGCAAGATGCTATAAGCCCAAGGGCTTCAACATGGAAAAATAGCCCATTTGGGTCTACACCTCCGTAAGCATCAAGGTCCATCAACAGAGCTTTAATCTCTCAAGATCGAAAAGCTAAACTAGTTAGTTTAGCCTCAGGGAAACAGGAATGAGGAAGTTCAAGTTTTCCATTACTCTGATTACTGTCAAAAACATCAGCCAAAAGGGTTACCTTTTCCTTTGGACAGTGAGTGACTGAGCCATCTGGTTTAAGTAAAGGAGGAACTGTTCCATCTACACCAAAGAGTGCAGATTTAAGGGTAGACCACCATTTATGTTCCTGAGTTGTACCAGGAAGTTGTTTTGTGTACACTAGTTCCAGCTTCAACATTGACATCTTTCAATGCTTACACAAATGAAACCTTCAACTCATTTTTCTCAACAAACAGTTTCCTCAGGATCCAAATCCTAATCACACCACAGGTAGGTTTCTTTACAGGCTGAGCACATATTCTAACCTGAAAATACAACAATGAGAAAAACACCAAGTGAAATAAATTACATCACATTTAAATATCTGTATTATCGCTATTAATAATAAAATGGATGGATGTTTTAACTTTTTAGGATAAAACCAATTACAGTATTACATTAACATTGAAATTTTTGTCAGTAGGACTTAGATGAAACCACAATGCCTAACATAAACTAAAAATCTCACTTACTTGTATGCTCTAGATTGATTCTTGAGAGAGAATGAGTAGTGCAAACGTATGTCACACATTCAATTTAGTTCTTTTCATATGAAGACTCAAAGATGGCAGTACCTTCAGATTATGGATGTCTAAAACTGAAAATTAAAAACCTAACGCTTTTGGTTGGTAAACTAAATTTAATATAACACTATGATATACTTAAATTAAACGGAGATATTATAATCTGCCTAATAAACTCCACTTTCATGATGAAAAGGTCACAATTCCTGTTTGAGATATTGATCACGTGGTCTTTCACCAATTTCTTCTATCAACACTAATTACTCACATACCACCAAGAAACACAATCCTTCACAGCATGTGAAGTTTTCTGAGACTGGTCATAATTAGTGGTGGTGTAGTGGTGAAGAGAGCAGGAGCAATTTATAGCAGATGCTGCCTCTAAAAAGGGCTGAACAGACTTACTGTACTTTGACACTAATTTCTATGAATGTGCAAACAAAATTGCTCATTAAAATACACAAATGTTTCTATTGGCTGATAACACATGGTATGGTGTATATATCACATATATTACATTCATTATCTCACATGGACTACTGTCCTGCCTCCAAAAGGGTTAAGAACTAATTATATAGTAAATATGGCAGTTACTTTACAGTACTGTAATATTATAGTTGATTATCTACCAACCATTGCACTCAACCAAGTTTGGTTGATACTGCTAGGGTGAAAACTACTCTCACCCATTTTCCACCTAAAATGAAGCTTCACATATCGACTCGCATACCTCAAGCTGTGACACGAAGTAGCAGCAGGGCCTATCGGAATTACGTGACAACCACTTGTCAATCATTCCTATTTCTAGCACTTCTGCCTCTCGCATCTCTCCTCCGGTTACCAAGGGCTTACTTCACTCTATCAATCCACTGAAACCTTGGCCTTCCTCTTGTGCTTGTCCCGTCAACTCTTGCCTTTATAAACTTCAGCAGAGCCATTTTCCTTTCTTTCTATATGGCCACGCCACATCAATACATTCATATCTACACAGCTGCTAATCCATTTCTCATACCAGTTATCACCCTCACAACTTCATTCCTAACCCTATCCGATCGATATCCCACCAGCCATACTCCTCAAACCTTAAATCTCGAACACATTCAATTTCTGTCTCTACGTTAGATATTCCCCGCTACTCTTAATTCATTCATCACAGTTAAAACAATCACTTTCTCATACAGAATTATCTTTGCAGTCATCAATAACTATTCTTCACCACTCGCTCCACTGCTCTCAACACTTCACATTATTCATTCATTCACTCAGACGTACATCTGCTTCCACTTTACCATTTGCAGCAACAAAAAAAAAAAAAAAAACCCAAGTACTTAAAATGATCTACTCCCTAGAGTGACTTTCTACTCAACACTACTTTCAATCTACCATCACCCTCCATTCTCTTGCATTGCATAACCTTGGAGCATTATATATATATATATAAAAAAAAATTATACTGGCCATATCAATTTCCCAACTTTTTCCTCTCATAAACATGCATGCCTTTCAATGTGCTGTACTACACTAAAATGCTGACTGTATATGGCTTCATTAATAAGACGTTTAAAAGTATGATGATAATAATAAAAAGGTAATGAAATATAGAATAAATGCAAATCAACTATTAATAACACCTGCAAACTATTCGCAGGTTATAGAAAACCCATACTAATTAAAGTTATTGGAAAAGGCTCTCATTACATACAGTACAGTATTTGTTTATGTAATACCCGATAATACAAGATACATGTTGAAAATATCTTAATTAGTTCTCTTCCTCTATTTCTGCTAAATAAAGATGACATTTAAAATCTCGTTGTTCTAAATGTATCAAAATCTTGAATAATTAACTTTTAACCCTGGATAGGTATCGTATTTGACCACCTTAAATATGTATCGTGGGTCGACCTCGACCCAAGGTCCAAAAAAACTCATAAAAAATTCATTAACAAATCAATTCACCTTTTAATAAAAAAAAAAAAATCCAAAGAATATTCTAATCCTCAAAAATAGTAAATAGAAAAGCTAAGTCCAAAATAAATACTTATTACAAATAATTTTAAAAAATAAGTATAAACAAAAAATTACTACAAAAAAATTCACCAAAAATCTAAATATGGAAATAAACTAAAACTATTCTAAGCATTTATTATATGATAACTGAACACCATTTGCTGAGATCGGGGGGGGGGGGGGGACCAAAAGGGAAAGTTTCCTGAAATGAGAAAAAAGTATGTTTTTTGGCCAAGATATCTCTTTTCATCATTTTTGGGGGGTAGGTGAATGACATAGTTATATCATGAAATTTTTTCAAGACAAATCCTTAAATAGATTGCTGAGCATCGTATTTATGCACCTGTAGAGCTATGCCAGGTTGTGTCGGATATGCTCATAAAATGGCCGCCAACCACACCACCTTGGAAGGTCAAATCTGCTACCAGACATGGAGAAACATATATCAATATCAGTGAGTCATTTACTCATATAATTGTTCGAGGATTTGCAGAAAAATATTATGGTAGCTAGAACGAAGTTTATAGATTATTTTGTAAATAAAAAAAAAACAAAATAATAATCATAATCAAGTTATCATAAAGGTACAAACTTACAAAAACAGGAGGAATTATAAGCTTTTTTATAAAAACATAAGGTGTAAAAGCTATTCACAAACACTTTACAACAACCCTTTTTTATACAAGCCTAAACACTACTGCACAATCAATAATTATAAAAAACTTGAAATTATACAACTCACCTTAATTAGGTATTGATGGGTTGAGCTCGACCCGAGGGTATCTCAGAAATAGCACAAGGAAAAGAGCTGGGATGAAATGCACCCTCACCCGACTGCTGAGGTCTCGCAGGTCGATATCACTCACAAGCAATATACATGGAAAATTATGGCAATTTTTTTTTTTTTTCTTTTACACCTCGAGTTGTATACGACCCACCACAAATACCCAGGGTTAAATAAACTTAATTTGAGATTGAAAAATAAAGAATATTGTTTCTACCTAAAATCTTGGAGGTTTTAATTTAAACAAAAATGCATTTAAAAACAAAAGAAAGCTCTTTAAAAATATCAAAATATAACATAAGGTGAACTATATTAATCACTCATATTTGTTATAATCCAAAACAAAATACACAAGTCTCTAAAACTAAAGTTTCTACATAGGAGAATAAACACCGACCAGACAAACATGGACACATGCACTAGTAAAGCTTAAGATCTCCCTCACTAAAACAAAAGAAGAAAGTCTACTTAAAATGTAATTACCATTTCATCATAAGCGATTAGTTTCTATTATCAAAATAGTGTTCTAGATTAAATGATGATAATTTATATAAAACAATTCATCTAATAACTTTCTTATTTGCAAGGATAAAATTGTGTATCTTTTCCTAGAAGAAAGCACACAGATGGTACTAAAGATCCTCAATTTACAAACTTGATAGGTTCCAAGAAGCTGTTTTCATGTAAAATTTTGGCCTAGGGTAGGCCTAACCTGAATCCTATGCTTGGTTTCCCGCTACAAAGTCAACAAATAGTACGGTTTCCTATGAAATGGATATCTGGTTATTACACATGTCATTCTGCATACTTCATGAAATATATAGTTTTATTAGAGTATTTCTTTACCTTTGTTATTTTATGACCAATTACTTTATTTAAGGGTGTGCGAGTGAAATGTTACTGAATCCTCACATAAGGAAGTTGAACTGTAACTTACACATGTAGTTTAAACACACTCAATTATAGTTAGCTTCTATCCATCGAACTTGGGTGACAAAACCCTTCGATCGTCAAGAGTTAAATAGTCCTTGGCAAAAACAAATCGGGTAAAACATTGAACAGCTGCCAAAACCCTTTCCAGAGAAAGACCACAAAGGAAATCAGAAGTAGCCAAACTCATAATATCAAGAACCCTTACATCAAAAACCCTTACATCCCAGACTTTCACCCGAGTGGCATCCAATTCAAGGTCAGCTTCAGTAACTAAATTCTCAACTTCTTCACTACTGCTCTGTTGCACTGCAACCTATACCCCCTTCAATTGGCAATATATCAACATTCACTTGCAGCCAATAATAATGATAATAGAAAAAATTATAAAACAATAATAATAAGCAACTATCATCACTATCTTTTAAATTCTCATTCAAGCTATCTGGCCAGTACCCAGACCCTAATTCAAAAGGACTATCATCTCCAATGAAAAAAAAAATGAAATAAGACAAATAAAAACGTAGAAAAGAAGAAAAATGCGAAAATCTCATAGAATTTGGATTCAAAACGTTTACTCACAAAACTACGATAATCCTTCACGAATGACTGCCTGAGGAACACTGGCTAAATATTCAAGAGAGCACTCTCCATACCTCCCTCATATGACCAGCCAATAGCCATAGGGCTCATGTGATCAATTGTTTGTATGTGTGGGTTCAGTATAGCTGAAAGTGAAGGGTACGAGACCCACAGCTTATGCACCGATCCACACGTGATCTGATAGTTGGATCCTTCTCTCTGCAACTAGCAAGACTGATCAAAGTATTTCTTACCCTCTCTCCCAATCTGGTCTATCCAGCACTGTTCTGGGTGTGTCTCTTCTAAACAGATGGGGAGTGTTTTAGCAGAAACTTTAGAAGTTACAGTAGCGTGGGTTAAGAATTTTGTTTATTCTTACTTTGACAGTCAAGTTGCCACTTCCAGTTAATAGCGTTTTCTATTTAGAGATATTCATGGAAATAACAAAAATTACAATATATACACATACCCATGAATGAAACTCAAAGCCTCTCTATAAAGACATAAATGACTTATATTGTATGAAAATTTTTCAAAATCACCTATACTACAGAAAACTTCACAAATACATATACAAATATTCACCCACTCCTTTGCATAAGGTGACATCTCTATTACGGACCCCTCCCTATTGCATGTGGTCTTCACATCAAACTGTAAATTGAAAAAAATATATATATAAAATTATAAACATTGAAAATACATTAAAAATAAGATGCAACAGAAGTCTATAAAATTGGGTTTGACAAAGGATGGTCATATTTTGTGGAAAATGCTGTGTGTGGTCTCAAAGGACTGTAAAATTGTAGAATGGGGAATCCAAAAGGACAAATTACCAAAATTATTGTCTCCCCTCAAAGCTCAAGAGGCCCTTTTCAACATGGACATCATGAAATCAATATGTACAAGGGAGGCCAAAGAGTTCAAGAGCTATTGAAACCAAGATTGGGATAAATTCATTTTTATCAATTCAAATGAACTTCAATTCATCATAAATTCTGGATTTATTTTCCCTGTTGGAGCCCCTGGGCTTACAGCATCCTACTTTCCAAACTAGGGTTGTATCTGAGCAAATAATAATAATAATAATAATAATAATAATAATAATAATAATAATAGTTCCAAATAATTTTAAACATGTTCAGTTCAAATTCAAATGCTAAGGGTTTCAATTCCAATTCATTATATGGTCAAAGTTTCACGAGGGTTAAAAATAGCAATCATTATATGTAGCCTTTAAGTATCAATATTCACCAGGAAAAATAAAAGGGGTTTTATAATTTTCATAACTGTATTTAGAAATGCTATGAAACTTATATAACTTGGTAATAAACAAATATCACACTATTAAGGGGCGAGACGCGTGCAAAATGAAAATGTTATTTAGGAGTTGCTTGAGACTCCTACTACTAATTTATTTATTGACCTACTTTTTTCATCAAAACCATTGGAAAGAGAATATATTCTAAAATTGGGCATGGGAAATTTTCATATCCATTTTTCTCATACAGCAGATGATTTAGCGCATTTCTTTTAAAGAGAATATATATTGTAGGTTATAAATTTCCCTTGTTTATATGCTTAATTGATAAAAATCAGTACATATATAAAGAAGTAAAATCTCTATGAAAATTTAGTTTTGAGAAAACTGCCTTCAAAGCTTTTTTTTTTTTATAAATTGGAATTCTACATCAACACAGCTATTACTAAACTTAGTATTCAGTTTTTTTGTGAATTTAACAGTATCAAAAAAGTAATTTTTCTCTGAACATTCCAATTTTTCAGAAATCAGGCTTGATTTTATTTGAGGAATTCAAAAGAAGTTAATTTTAATTTTTGTGCTCAGCCATGTCGTCCTAATGGAAGGTTCCTTTAGGCAGCTTTCTAACGGATATTTAGCTACATTGATACTCCCAGAGAATTGACAATAGGTATTCAGAATTCTAACTCCTGGCACGAGTATCTTTAAGAAAATTCCTAAGGATATCGCATAATATCAGGGGATGTATTTCTTGATACGACGCATGGCAATCTGCACCCCGAATAGAGTTTTCGCTCTGAGGGGGAAGAGTGGCGAAAATGAAGGGGAGCCGTCATCAAGGTTACCCGGTGGATCCCCTTTCTCGCACAACTACGGAGCAACGCGGAATAACCCCTTCCTTTAATAGTAGCCAATTAAGCATGGTGTATCTCATTCTTGCTCTCGATTTTGTTACTATTCCAGGATTTTTACCATGCATTCTCCAGCATTTCATCCTCTGGAAAGTTGAGTATTTAATCTTTCCTGTGTGTAATTTTTAGCTCCCTTCTCACAGTTAAATTAGCATAATTTAAATGTGTTTAGCGGAGCACAGCCATCACCGGAAGCGGCCATAAATGCTTTATTTAGTTAGTAGTACAACGTTCCCGGTATTTAGCTTTAATGAATTATAGGTATTTAGGGAAATTATACTAGTGAAGATCAGATCACGCACATAATATTTCCTCTTCTGTGAAACATTTTGATCTTATACAATAGGGTCTCGGTGACGTAGCGTAGCAGAGATCCCGACTCGAGTTAGGCTAGCCTAATGCGCTTTAGTATACTTTAGTAACATTATCCCCATTTATCCTTTTGTATTGTTTTATCAATTCAGTCGGAGATAGCATATCTCCTAGAATTAATAATATAATTCAATACTCGTCTCTTTTAGAGATTTAAGGATAAACCCTTCCTTCCCTCTGAGTGCCCCCATTAGGCAGCAACCCTATTTTGGTCTTACCATAGAGTAGTGTACTCAGGCTTGACTGGGATAGTGTTTCTGTCTTCCCTCTTTGTCGGTGAGTATCCCAACTTTGAATTACGACAGTTACTCAGAGTATTCAGTCTTGTTGTCAGCAACTCTACCGATGGGGGATTAGTCATTCCCCTGCAGGTTTCACAGTTGCCGGCATAGGAAGCCCGGCTTCCCTAGTCCACAACCGAAAGTGGTAGTACAGTTGTCTAGAAGACATATCTTATATCCGGCAATGTCTTAGGCTGAGGAATCATTCTTCTGCCGCCCAAGACGGTGCCGGCATAGGAAACTATGTTTCCTTGTTTTATTGTCGACAGTTCTTTCTATGCAAAATATAAGACCCTTTCCCTTCCCCTTCTATCCTTTAGTGACGGCCTATCCTTTTGTGACGGCCTAGCCATCACAACACCTGTGGCTGGTATTCTACAATCTCCCTGCTTGCCGGATGGGTTACGATGACGGCTGGGCTCCTACAAAGGTGGCTTTGATTGCCGATTCGACCTTCCCCCAAACGGAAGCAAGGCTCAGGGAAAGGTTGTACCGGCCAGGACGGCTGCCGGTGGGAGACCCTATACAACTTTCGGTATTCTTCAGTTCTCTCTTGGACTGCCATCCACAAACCCTGGAACCGGCAGAGCAGCCGGCAACAAATATTGCGGCTGGATGCAAGCTAGAATTAATACATTCTTTCTCCTTCCATTTGAATCCTCATTCCGGAAAGAAGGCAGTAGAGGCAGTAGTCCCTACAACCCTAATTATTGTACTAACCAATAATAATATGGTAGCCCTTCTCTCCATGCTTTCTCTCTCTTTCTCTGTCGGCTAGTGCCGTCAGGTACTGGCCTAGCTGGTAACATGCCGGCAGCACTACAGTAGCCAGTATTTCTACAGTATAGAAAATACAGCAGTTAGAAAGCTATAGTATATAATATACAGTAGTATGTTTTCCAACATATTCTGTGTATTCTTTCACAGTCCATTGTTGAGACCGCTAAATAATGTTGAAGTGAAGTATTCCTTCAATATCCTGATGAGCCATAGGTCATCAGAACATAATTTCTTTACCCTACAGAATTAATATTCCAATGTGGAAGGGTTAGTGCTAGTATACACCAACTTCAGCTCTATATTCTAGAGCTCTTCCACTCGAGATTTCCCTGATATGGAAATTTCTAATATTAATATCGAGGGCAATTGCCTGGAAAGGAAACATATTTGTGTCTTTCCTATTTCCTTTCTAGCTTACTATCCTAAGCTATAATGATAATAGCAAGTGCTATTTGTAATGCATGAAATCAATGTATTAGTGTGAAACTACCCCATACCCATTTCACCTTTTTCTTTCCCTACAGGAGGAGTCAAAGGTGAAGTGATGAACTGCAACGACAAGAGTAAGAACTTTTGTGGTCACATGTGCTAGTCTCATGCCCCCTGCTCCATCGCAACTGAAACCCTGAGATACTGGGATCCCAAGGATTGCAACGTCTGCTCGGCCTTGATGACCGAGGGTTTCGGCGATCCCATGATGTCGGAGTCGAGGGATGCTGCGAGGGAAACACTTCGGAAATGGGTACGAGAGTTCCAGAAGAAATCTCCGGGACCGTACCTACCAAGTGAAGTGCTCAGAAGCCTGCTGTTCCCTAAGGCGACAGCTGACTCAGTCATGCCTCAAGCACGACCCGGGCCTTCTTGCGTACAACTTGCAATAGAGACCGACATCGAGGCTCTACAAGGCATGGACATCCATCACGAGAGGATGTCAGAAGTGTCCTCGGACACCGAAAAGGGTCTCCTTCAAGAAGACCCCGAAGAGGTGGTGGCCCAACCACCTGAGGAGGAAGAAGATCTCGAGTCGACAGAAGCGGAGGACCCTCTACTGTCTGTGTCACCATTTCAGACTGTGCTGTCAACTTCGGCTCCAACCCCTCAACCAGACCCGCTGTTGCTCACGGGCCAAGCAATTATGGCCCAGATCCAGCAGTTGGTCGATACTCTACCCAAGGAAAACTTAGATATGAGGAAGGACTTCAGGGAAGCAAGCCGCGTAGTTGCTTCTCGTGAATCCTACAAGCGGCCCAGTGTGTCTGACCTGCCACCATGCTCCAAAACCAACCCCTGGAGGTATGCAGAGTTCATGCCCATGATGAATGGGAAACTCTACATCTCGGAGAAGATGGGCGCCATCCCCCCCGACAATATCCTATTCTGGCCAAACCTTTCGGCTTACCCGGAATACTTCATCCGGCTGAAGAGTGAGCCGGCATTTAAGGAAGAGACAGAACCCAAAGAGGTCATGTTTTTTTACCACAACAAGGCACAGGCTCTCTTGACGAGTAGCCTGAAGAAGGCAGGCTATACAAACTCTAAGTTTCTGCGTTGAGCAAGAAGCATCCTACTTTCCTGGCTCCATCATCCAGAGCTTTCCCCTTCCCTTCAAAAGCTCTCCGCAGTGTGCTTAAGGCAGTTGTAGCAGGCAAACCATGTCCTACACTAGAGGAGTGTAGGCCATTGTCTCTGGCTTTGCCCACGGGCAAGAAGGATTGGAACGAGGTCCACCTAACCTTCTTGATAGCAAAGCTCGACACGGACATTGCAGGACAACCGTTCAATGAGAACCTACCGAAGCTGTCAGACTTTCTCCTGAGAAGAGAACAGGAGACAAAAGAGAGACTAGCTGCTTCTCTGTCCCTCCAGAACTGCATGGAAATATGTGCAGGCATTGCAAGCACCCCAGACATGTATACAGCCCAGACATGTATAAAGTCCTAACCAAGATGCACATGGCTACTCTGGTCAAGGACTTGTACGGTTTTGTGAAGGCCAGGAGTGCCTGCAGAGAGTTAATGTTTGCCAATGCAATGTCAAACACGAGCCCAGGAAGTTGATCACTTCCTGTATCTGGGTCAAGGACACGAAGTTGATCACTTCCTGTATCTAGGGCAAGGACCTCTTCCCAAAAGGAGCAGTCCAAGAGGTGATCGCTAAAGCCGCCACGGAGAGTAGGAACCTTCTCCAAGAGAAAATCTTCCCCTGATGCTGGTCCCCAACACAGAGGAAGACGAAGAAGCCAAGACTGCCTCCTCGACCTGTACAACATCCTACGGTCACCATGACCACGGTGCCACAAATGGTTGCTCAGCCGCAAACCACTTTCCAGGTGGGGCCTCAACAGCTGGTAGCCCAGTCACCAGCCTTCAACACAGGTTTTGAGAGGCCCACCACTACCTTTCGCCCAAAAGGTAGAGGACCTAGACGAGGCTCCTCAAGAAACACCTCAAGAGCTAGAGGAAGACGTGGTCATGGTGGCAAACCCTCTGGATCATCCAAGCAATGAGATGCTCCAGGTAGGAGGAAGACTTCTGAACTTTCGGGATCGTTGGATCTTTGATCCCTGGGCCCACTGCCTAATCAAGAATGGACTAAGATGGAAATGGAACAAATCTCCACCTTCACTTACTCAATTCTTCCAACACTCCACCCCCTTATTGGAAGAATATACCTTAGAGCTCTTGAACAAAAAGGTTATAAGGAAAGCAAAGTCCATCAAATTCCAGGGAAGGCTGTTTTGTGTTCCAAAGAAGGACTCGGATAAACTCAGTCATTCTAGACTTGTCGCCACTCAAGTTCATCGAGAACAAGTTCAGGATGTTACCCCTACAACATATAAGGAGCCCGTTACAAAAGGGGTGTACAGAGTCTCAATAGACCTGGCAGATGCTTACTGGCACCTTCCAGTCAGCCGCCCCATCTCCTCCTACCTAGGATTCAAGCTACGAAAGACAAAGTAAGTCTTCAGAGCAATGCCCTTCGGACTAAACATAGCCCCAAGGATCTTCACGAAACTTGCGGACGCAATCGTACAACAGCTACGCTTAGAAGGCGTTCACGTAGCTGCATACCTGGACGACTGGCTGGTGTGGGCAGCATCCAAGACTGCTTGTCTGCAGGCAGCCACAAAGGTAATCCAGTTCCTGGAACATCTGGGCTTCAAGATCAACTTCAAGAGGTCTTGTCTCTCTCTAGCTTAAGAGTTTCAATGGTTGGGAATCCATTGAAACTTGCAGTCACACCGCCTCTCCATTCCACCAAAAGAAGAGGAGAGAGATCGCGGGTTCTGTCAAGAAACTACTGAAATCCAACAGGATTTCAAGACGGCAACAGGAAAGAGTACTGGGCTCTCTCCAGTTCGCAGCAGTAACAGACCCAGTGCTAAGAGCACAGCTAAAAGATGCGTCAGGAGTCTGGAGAAGATACGCATCAAACGCTCGAAGAGATCAACAGAGCGCGACACCGACCTAATTGCGATCGCTTCTGAGGCCGTGGTCGAAGGTCAAGAGCCTAACAAGGACTATTCCGTTACAACCACCTCAACCGTCGGTACTCATCCACACCGATGCCTCAACGGAAGGATGGGGACGTCATTCCTTTCTAGGGAAAGCCCAAGGGACCTGGTCATCCCTGTTCAAGACCTTTCATATCAACATTCTGGAGGCCATGACAATCCTCCTGACGTCGAAAAGCTATCCCGTCACAGACCAGCCCACATCAAGTTGGTCTTGGACAGCGAAGTGATAGCGAGATGTCTAAACCGACAAGGCTCAAAATCGCCCCCCATAAGAGGACCCTCGGCAGAAGCGATGGACGCCATGTCCCTCGGCTGGAACAGATGGAGTCATATCTATCTGTTCCAGCCAACAGATCTCCTGCTGAAGGTCCTCAACATGCCAAGATCCTTCAAGGGGACAGCAGCAGTGGTGGCCCCCAAGTGGCCCAAGAGTAATTGGTTCCCTATGGTGATAGAACTGAGGCTGAGGCTGTTTCCTCTACCGAACCCAATTCTATCCCAACTGGTTCAGAAGTCGACTGTCTACGCTTCATCACTGAGAACCCAAAACCTTCATCTCATGATTTTCCCACCTTAGCAGTCAGGAAAAGGTTAGGGATCTCGAAACATAGCAACGACAGAGACCCACTTAGGTTAGCTCTTCCAGAGAGTGGTGGAGTGGAAGAGTTGGAAGAGGCTCGTCCAAAACCTCGCAGTACCTACTCTGCTGGACGCGAGGAGGTGGGAGGAGCTTGGCGGAAGACCCTGATCAGTGAAAGGAGGAGGAGTCAGAGCTGATGGGCAACCTTTGCCTGGGCACTCTTCAGCCCTTGGGACCAGGGCAAGGCTGCACTGCCCTTATATTATTGCCGAGGGCACCAAGACAGTGTCTTTACTCTCTTGAGGGGGTATCTCTGGGTTGGTAAATCCATTGACTACCCGGATGAGAGTTAGGATTTATCAGAAGGAATGCTCAGACTCTTTCTGCAGCCACTCTGAGGTGAGACTGGCAGCAAAGTCTCCTTACTCCACCCCTGGGAGCTCCTCTCGTGGTGGGTCGTGAACATCTTTAAGAGGGGCTGGTGGTTCCTGTAGGTTTGGAGATCCTCGTAGAAGACATTGGTAGTTTTGGAGTCCTTCGATTCCTTACGGAGGAGACCCGATTCCTTACGGAGGAGATAAGTCTCGAGCATTTTAGGCCAGTTGGACTTGTCCTTCCTGGCTTCTACTAGAAGTGGAGAGCTCTCCGCACTAGGAGAATCTTCCTCCAAAGATAGAAGGAAGGATATCTGCCCCTCGCAAAGCACCCTCGGCAGAGGTGAGACGGGAGAGAGTCTGGAGGGAGAGTCAGGAAGGATAGGCCTCAAAGGCATAACAGGAATCAGCTTCACTAGGCGATGTTATAGCGTTGGAGACTACTCTTTTCCTCTTCAGGGGGGACGCAGCCAAGGTTCTTGGCTGGGACTCTGCTGGTGCCTACGGATGTTGAGGGGCGGCAGATGTCTATGAAGAGGGAGAGGAAAAAGGAAGCCCGAAGATTTGCATGACTGCTCTGTCCATGGCACTAAACCAGGGCTGCTGGCTCACTGTGGCACTGTCAGAAAGATCCCCTGATGGGAAAGGGACCGAAGGTTCCCTGTGAGGAGTCTCTACCGTTGGATGACACTTCAGGATCTTGAAGAGCCCTGTGGTGGCCTTTCCCTTTTTCTCCAGCGGTCGCCCTGTAAGAAGTTTTCGGGGAGGGGAATGGACAACGGTCAACTGTTTGAACACCTACCTTTACGTTCTTTCTTGTCCTCATGATGGCGCGACTTCCTAGAAAGAAGTCGGAGAGTTGTATTCTGAAGGAGGAGCCTGTTTGCGCGATGGGAAAAGCTGGCGAGTTGGCGAGCTGTAAAGCGCTGGCGAGAGCTGGCAAGCGTTAACGAGCACTGACAAGGCGTTAGCGAGCGTTGACGAGCTGGTGAGCAATGGCGCGCAGTTGAAGGTCTAGCAGGAGCCCAAGCGGGCTAACAGAAAGGAGAGCACTACGCAGAAACCTGGTGCGACGGCGAACGACGCAAAGGTGGAAGAAGAGTTGTCGAGCATGCACAAGGATGCACACTAGCACCACTGAGAAGAAGTTGCAGCAACGTATCCTTGGAGGGTGGACTCGTTAGCCGGGTCCACACCTAAACGACCCAATCCCTGACCCCAGCTCCAGTCTGCCGCCCTCTTTGCCTCAGCTACCTTAAATTTTTCTTCCACATTTTTCTCTATCTTTCATACTCTACACTATTACTCTAAAGCCTTTCTTCAAATGACTACTTTTTCTCTTCCATCTTCCCTCGTTCATTCCACCATTCACTACCCTCCCTCAAGCTGCATCACTTGCAATCCTAACTATTTTCTTTTACTAACTTCCACTCCTCTAAATTACCAGTTTCTCTCAACTTCACTTTGTCATATGTCATTTTCAACTTACCTTGATATTCACAATTAACCTCAGGTTTTCTCAACTCTTCAACCTTCGCTACCTCCCTTTTACACGCCTAAAGTATTTTGCTACAAATAATTTTCCTTCCACCAAAAAATTATCAGACATACCGTTAGCCATACCCCTAAACATGTGCACGTCTTTCAATCTTCCAAACATTCTAGTTATCAACACATATGCATTAATGCCCCTTCAACCACTATTCCATTTGTCACTCTTACCCACGTATAATTGTTATCTTTTTGAAAAACCTAAAACTTATAACCAGATCTTGCTCAACACACATATCTACCAGTCTCTCACCACAAATTTTCACCTGATATGCCACACTTCCGAACGACACCTACCTCTCCAGCACCCAATCTAGCATACAAGTCACCCCTGACAATTACATAATTCCTTCCATCCAGTCCTCCTACACACACAGTTAATTCATTTGAAAATTCATTCCACTCTTAACTTTTTCCAAGACCTGACCCATACACGCTAACAAAAGCCCAACATTCTCTACACACCCTAACCCATACCCACATTAAGCTAGATGATATCTCCTTCCATTCCACTACTTTACCTGTCATCCATTCACTTAGCAATAAAGCCACTCCCTCTCTTGTCCTTCCTCTTTCAATCCCCGATACTCTACCAGTCACTTTAATAAACATCACAACAACCTTCCCTTTTACCTTACTCACAAAAGTCAATATATACATCATTCTATTCCTAAACACACTTCAAATCTCACATCTTTCAATCTCTATCGTATTACAACCATGCATATTCAGCTCCACCTCTTTGATGTCACACAGGAATATAAAATACAGGAGAAGGTGGTTTCCAGTCCCCTCATCCCATCCCTTTTAGTCGCCAGTTACTACATGCATGGATACGCTGGTGCTATTCTAATTGTTATTATGCCCCCCCCCCCCCCCAGCCATAACATATAATGTAGACAATGCTTACCAAGGGAACCATCTTTTCCAAATTTATACCAGTCTCTTCAGCCATATGCATCTTATATTAAAAAGACTTCTTGGAACAACTTTGTATTTTCAAAATAACAATTATCTATGACATATAAAAATTTTATCTTCGCACTTAGTTTTACATAAAAACAAGTTAACTGTCTAAAATGACAAGGATGCAGGATATACTTATATTTAATAAACTTCCAATGTTAACTACATTGAGTAAACCTTTCAAGGCCAAATTATGCTTTGCTGTTATACTGTAACAATGTTCCTGATTGAATTCTAATTTACTCCTATTAGTGTTTTGCCAGCAATATTTCAGATACAGTATATTAAACGGCCTTGTTTAAGTATCATACCTGTCATACAATAGAGTAAATTTATATTTCCAATAATAATTTCTTTCTGTTAAAAACCTTAGTTATTCTTCACAAGGATTGATGAAGCCTAAACTCTTCTCACATTCAGGATATTCAGACCTTTCATTTACAGTTATAAGCTACTTATGCTTATTCAGTATTATGTAAATAAAGAACTGGTGAGGTAATGTTAGGCACTATAGCATCAAAATACTGTTTTGTAATTTGATACAGTATACAAATTACAGTGGCTATGACAAACTACCCAATAAATTATGCGCAGGACCCAAGCCAACTACTAAATTTATAGAAAATGGTGAGATGTCAAAAAATTCAACAAGGCTAACAACTAAAAATAATAATACAGACTAGTGTGCAAGTCTACTATCACAGGTATGTTTATTTCAATGCCTAGCATATAACCTTGTACATTAGATGACTTAAAGAAAGACAGTAATATCTGTAATTATATTTCATTTGGTCAATCAACAATGCAAACAAACCTGATGACAGAAGGGAAACCATGAATCATTTTGTTCCTACCTGTGTACATATTAAACTTGCAATACTCAAACCATTCAACTATTTTTAGCACGATGCAAGGGCTTCTTTCTTGGGCATTATTAACCAACATCTCAAGGGGACCTGTAAAATATAATTCCAGTTTTTATATTGACACAATATTTCTATAATTATTGCACAACATTCATATAGAAGACAAAATTCATTAAAACGTTTTACAATGTCCTGCATAAAGTTTATGACTGCTGAAAAGCCACTGTATCGTATAGGATGCTGTTTGACAAAGATAGTCGTGTACATGTTGATGTACACTGTACAAAAATTGTCTTGTCTATCTTATTTTTTACTTTTGACATTAATAATTTCGAATGACGCAAATTACTTTATTTTCTTAAGTGAAAATGTCATCTTGCTTGGAAGCAGGCATGAGACTTATTTTCATAGCAGGTTTATAAATACATTTGTTAAAAAGATTTAATTACAAGTCTACAACTATTGTACTTACAGCAGACTGCAATCATACAAAACTTTCTTATTTAAAAATTTACAATAAGACACCAGAAGTTAAAATGTAAATTTTACCTTAAATTTTTTATGAAGGATGAAGATTGAACTGTGTAAATATGGTGAAACTAAAGAAGAACGAAATTAGTGAAAAAGATTCTCCTTACAAAAATTAGATGAAATCTGAGCCAGTAAATAATATAGAGAAAAATCAGTATCATTAGTTTCAACCAAATTTGGATCTATTTCTTTAACTTTTATATCTTTAGAAGATTCATATAAAAAAGTTACACTAACCTTTCACAAACTAATTTTTCCACAAAGGTTGTTCCCGTTGTTATCCCAAGTATGTACTAACACTGCCATGTTAGTTTTTCTTCCTATGGTATTTTGTTTTTTGTCAATGCACGACGTGTAAAAATGCCTTATCGTCCTATGATTTTGGTTAGTGAATGCACTGTCAGTAAAAATGGCTACTTGTCCTCGGTTTTTGGTTATGAAGTATAGATACGGTGAAAATGCTGAACTGGTTGTTTGCTTTGTTTCAAGAATATAAAATTATATTAACTGATTTTGGAATTCATCTGTCCTAAAAATAAATTCATGTCACTAGCTGACTGTCATGGATTACGTTGTGCAGACTCACTTTTGAGTTTATTGGCTGGTTTCATGAACATTACAATGGAACTCTAGGAGTAGCTAATAGTTTTCTGCATGACATTAATCCCAAACCTTCAATGTTTACAGACATATTTGCCAATTTACCACTTCAAGTTTGTACAATTGATATCTAACACTGAAATACTTGGGCAGAGGGATAAAATGTGTAGCAAAAAGAGTACAGCTTGCCAGAAAACAGGAGGAGTAAGAATATTTAATCACTAACAAACCAACCATAAAGCAGAGTAAACCACAAAAATAATCATCTCAATTAAGTAAAGAGGCATTTGTAATAATACATTATTGTGATGAAGACTGCTACGATCGACTCTACTCCATAGAAAATATAATGGAAAATTAAATTTTCTACGCATCAAAAACCTACCAAACCCCGCTCCACAAGGGTTTCCACCGTGTTTAATTATCATCATTCAATTTTCATTACAGTACTTTTTTCTATCAGACTAGTGTATATAGGTTACAAAGCTTCTCTCTACTTTATCCATTTACTGTATTTCCCCACGAAAAATCTCATACCCAAGTGAAAACCAATTATTATAGTTGAAGGAAATCCTGTATCCCCTAAATCTGGTTATTTGCGGCAAAAATAAAGGTCATATTCGCTGGAAGCGCACTATTAGAGATATAAACAATAATTTTCATATATGATATCCGGGTCTGGTTGGAACTGAATTTTACTAATAGATCTACAATCTCTACAATATCAAGAAAACTATCTCAAACTCTGTAAATAGACCAAACATTATATGTCCCTATAGAAAAAGGAATATTACCTTTTGAATTATAACTAGTTTATAGAGAAATCTCTTGTGGCTTTCACAGGGGGATGGGTTCCAACTGAAACTTCTCCTTTTTTCCACAAAGCTCTGCTTTGCTAGGAAAGGGTTGGATTGTTACAATCTGAATAGTATTAAAAATACAGTGATAAAACTAAGATAAATCCAAATGTCCATTTATTAACCCTGGATAGGTACGCTCCTCGGACACCCCTTTAAGGGTATACTCGGACGCGAACGACCCCGCACCAAAAAAAAAATTCTTGAAAAATCAGTTTTTGCAGTAACCTCCTTTTTTCTTTTGCCAAAAAAACTTCAATGAATGCTTAAAACAACTGTAAAGATAAATACTACTCATCTGCAGAAAAACTATTTATTATAAATATTTTAAAAAATTAAGTAGAAAAAAAGAGACCTGACATAAAAATTCATAAAAAAAAAGTTTATACATATATACACAAATCCTTTTAGGAATTGATTCTTGAATGTTTAGGACACATCTTGATGTATTTTGGATGACGTCAGACCCATGGAGGTGAAGATCTGAAATGAGAAAAAAAGGGTAACTTTTTTTGGCCAAAAAAATTTGTCCAAATTTCATGAATTTTCTTGGGAACCCAAATGAAATAGGAAGTGGCTAATTTTTTTAGGGAATAAACATATGTTATCCTAAAATAGAAATATGTAAAAAAATCTTCATTATTTTGTAAATTACATTTATATCAGGGGCCATATCTAAAGGTAATTTTTTGAGTACTTAGAAATTTCGTAAAAAAATACATATATTTAATATATATGATATTTATGCAGGTAAAAATATACCAAAATATCACAAATTCTATAGGGAACAAGAATATATATAGATAGGGCAGCTTACGCTTCGGATATGTCCACAAAATGGCCGCCAACCACACTGACTCAGACTCCCTAATCTGCCACTTGAAATGTAGGAAGGGTATGTCAATTTCAAGGTGTTATTTACTAATCCAATTATTATTGGATATGCATAAAAATTGTATGGTGGGTTGCTGGATAATTGTCGATTATTTTACGACTATAAAATTAAAATTCTGACCCAAAAAAATTTTTTTTGAAGGGAAATAAAATCGAAAAAAAAAAAATGTAAAACAATATAATATTTTAGCTAAAAAAATTTGATGATATTCAATCAAAAAAAAAAAGTAAACAAAATTTTCCGACAAATAAACATCTAGAGGAATCATTACTCTGTGATAGTTCCTTAGTACGTAGTAATTTTGAAAGAATTGGGAAAAAACGAAAAAATGGCAATCACCGGAAAATCGAACACATACCTATATATACGCCATATCTGGCTAAAAAAAAGATAGGCATGGGTAGCCAGATCATCTAGAAACACTTTCCAACACTATAAAAATATAAGTTTTGCGACACTACTTGCCAATTCCTTACGGTAACATGACTAAGCGAAAAAATGCAAAACAAATAAAAAGGGGCACTCGCGGAAAAATGGCTAACATTCTAATATACGGCATTTCAGAAAAAAAAAATTCAGCCACGTGCTAGGCAAACCATCAAGGCACATTTTCCGACAAATAAACATCTAAATGAATCATTACTCTGTGATAGTTCCTTAGTACGTAGTAATTTTGAAAGAAATGGGAAAAAACGAAAAAATGGCAATCACAGGAAAATCGAACACATACCTATATATACGCCATATCTGGCTAAAAAAAAAAAGATAGGCATGGGTAGCCAGATCATCTAGAAACACTTTCCAACACTATAAAATTATAAGTTTTGCGACACTACTTGCCAATTCCTTACGGTAACATGACTAAGCAAAAAAATGCAAAACAAATAAAAAGGGGCACTCGTGGAAAAATGGCCATTCTAATATACGGCATTTCAGAAAAAAAAAATTCAGCCACGTGCTAGGCAAACCATCAAGGCACATTTTCCGACAAATAAACATCTAAATGAATCATTACTCTGTGATAGTTCCTTAGTACGTAGTAATTTTGAAAGAAATGGGAAAAAACGAAAAAATGGCAATCACAGGAAAATCGAACACATACTTATATATACGCCATATCTGGCTAAAAAAAATAGGCATGGGTAGCCAGATCATCTAGAAACACTTTCCAACACTATAAAAATATAAGTTTTGCGACACTACTTGCCAATTCCTTACGGTAACATGACTAAGCAAAAAAATGCAAAACAAATAAAAAGGGGCACTCGCGGAAAAATGCCCAACATTCTAATAAACGGCATCTCAGATAAAAAAAAAGACATGCACGTGTTAGCCCAACCATCAAGGCACACTTTCTAACACAAACATGAACAAAAAATCAATAATATACGGCAATTCCTTACTAGGTAGTAAATTTTTACAAATATTGAAAAAAAACAAATTGGCAACCGCAGTTAAATACCCAATATACCAATAACTACGTCGTATCTGACAAAAACAAAATCACGCATGGGTAGCCAGATCATCTAGACACACTTTCCAACACTAAACAAGCAAAAGTTTTACGACACTATTTCGCAATATCTTACGGAAAAATGACTTGGCAAAAAAATGAAAAAAAATGAAAAAGGGGTACTCGCGGTAAAATGCCCGACATTCTAATATACGGCATCTCAGATAAAAAAAAAGACATGCACGTGTTAGCCCAACCATCAAGGCACACTTTCTAACACAAACATGAAAAAAAAAATGAATAATATACGGCAATTCCTTACAACGTAGTAATTTTTACAAATATTGAAAAAAAACAGAAATTGGTAACCGCAGTTAAATACCCAATATACCAATAACTACGTCGTATCTGACAAAAACAAAGTCATGCATGGGTAGCCAGATCATCTAGACACACTTTCCAACACTAAACAAGCAAAAGTTTTACGACACTATTTGGCAATATCTTACGGAAAAATGACTTGGCAAAAAAATGAAAAAAAATGAAAAAGGGGCACTCGCGGTAAAATGGTCCTCGTGGTGATGAACGACATTTTAACTAAAAAAAAATCATGCACATGGTAGCCAAACAATCCACCAAGACTTTCCACAACTGATAACCTATACAAGTTGCACCATTCTACGACAATTTCATAATACGTAATAACTTTGATAATTATGCAAACTACCTTAGAAGGGTAAACTCGGTCGCGCTCGACCCCGATGCGTCTCAGAAATCGGGGAAGGAGTACAGCTACAGCAATGCACATCTGGACACTACTAGAGCGTGTAGGGGAGACACCTCCTG
This sequence comes from Palaemon carinicauda, assembly GCF_036898095.1. Lineage (NCBI taxonomy): Eukaryota > Metazoa > Arthropoda > Malacostraca > Decapoda > Palaemonidae > Palaemon > Palaemon carinicauda. The sequence goes on from NC_090736.1 coordinate 125,861,143, forward strand.
CAGGTCGATCACCCACAAATTCAGTCACGGGGGTGAGTCACGTGAGAAAAACCTGTTTTTTTTTTACGCTCGGGGTCGCGAACGACCCATCGTACCTATCCAGGGTTAAATCAATCAAAATGTCAATTTATTTCATAATCAATTTATCAACTAAAATCATTCTACAGTATCTTCAAAATATTAATTTTGTTTTCCGCCATAAAATTACCACCACTGTTCGCCAAACTTCTATGAAGATATTCAAAGGCTGAGTGTATAAACTGTAGACAATGCTAACCAAGGGAACCAACTTCTCCCAATTTATATCAGTCTCTTCAGCCATATGCAACTTATACTAAAAAGATTTCTTGTTAAAGTTTGTATTTTCAAAATGTTAATTATCTGACATCTTTAATAACTATCTTTACCCTTAGTTTAACATAACATACAAGCTGTGTAAAATGACGAAGATGGAAAATATACTATTTATTTAATAAACTTACAATGTTAACTACATTGAGCAAACCTTTGAATGGAAAAATATGCTTTGCTGTCATACTGTAAAAATGTAACATTGAATTGTAATTTACTTCTAGTTGTGTCCTGTCTGCAATATTTCATATATATTTAAAAGCCTTGTCCAAGTATCATACCTGTCCTACAATAGAGTAAATTTATATTTTTAATAATCCTTTATACTGTTAAAAACACAAAGTTAATCTTGACCAGGATTGATTAAGCCTAACCTCTCCTCACATTCAGGATATTCTGACCTTTCACTTTTAGTTATGTTACTTATGCTTATTCAGTATTATGTAAATAAAGAACTGGTGAGGTAGTGTTAGGTATTATAGTAGCAAAATACTGTTTTGCAATTTATTACAGTATACAAATTACAGTAGATATGACAAACTACCCAAATAAAATATGTGCAGGCCCAAGACAACTACTGGATGAATAGAAAATGGTGAAATATCAAAAAATTCAGTAGGGCCAACAATTCAAAATAATACTACATATACTACTGTGCAAGTCTCCACACGCATGTCTATTTATTTCAATGCATAAGACATAACCTTGTACATTGTACATTAGATGGCTTAGAGAGAAGGACAAAAGTAATATTAATCTGAAATTATGTCTCATTTGGTCAATCAGCAATGCTAGCAAACATGATGACGGAAGGGAAACTACAGTACACATTTTGTTCCTACCTGTGTACATATAAAATGGGTGAAATTCAAACTATTCTTAGCATGATGCAATGGTTTCTTCTAGGAAGTTATTAACACACAGTCAACTGATCATCTTCAAGTTGCAAGGGCAGTTACATATATAACTTCTCTTGGGGGACCTGTAAAATACATTAAGATTTTATATTTACACAAGATATCATTCTTGCACAACATTCACTTTGAATACAAAATTCATAACAACATTTTACAATGTGCTAAATAAAGTTAATGACTGTTGAAAAGCCACTATTTATCGTATAGAATACCGTTTGTCAAAGGTACTCGTGTACATGTTGATGTATACTGTACAAAAATTACCTTGTTTATCCTATCTTTTGCTTTTGACTTTAATAATTTCTAATGAGGAGATTTACTTTTATTTTCTTAAAGTGAAAATGTCCTCTTGCTTTGAAGCATGCATGAGACTTATTTCCACAGCAAGTTTATGAATAATTTTGTTGTTTTGATAAGTTTCTCAAACCAATGTACTTACAAAGCAGACTGCAATCATATAAATCTTTTTCATTTCACTATTGACACTAAGACAACAGAAGTTAAAATGTGGATTTAAAATTTATTTTTCCATGAAAGATGAAGATTGAGCTGTGTAAATATGGGGAAAGAAAGGAAGAGGGAAATAGGAGGAAAAGATTCTCATTACAAAAATTAGATGAAATCTGAACCAGTGGATATGGAGAAAAATGATATTTTAATTATAAGATAAATTTTTTAATATACTTACCCGGTGAATATATAGCTGCAACTCTGTTGCTCGACAGACAAAAAACTGTACAAAAAACTCGCCAGCGATCGCTACACAGGTTGCGGGTGTGCCCATCAGCGCCAACTGTCGGCCAGATACCATACTCCATGTAAACAAAGACTCAATTTCTTCTCATCCCACTGCGTCTCTATTGGGGAGGAAGGGAGGGTCGTTTAATTTATATATTCACCGGGTAAGTATATTCAAAAATTTATTTTATAATTAAAATATCATTTTTAAATATTTAACTTAGCCGGTGAATATATAGCTGATTCACACCCAGGGTGGTGGGTAGAGACCAGTTAAATATGTTTACATCTTATGAGCTAAGAGTTTTTATTTCATTTTAGAAGTTATCAAAATAACAAAAACAAAATAAATAGGTACCTGGTAAGGAAGTCGACTTAGACGATTACTCTGCCTTATAAGTACGTCTTCCTTACGGAGCCTCGCGATCCTCTTAGGATGCTGACAGACCCCTAGGAGCTGAAGTATCAAGGGCTGCAACCCATACAACAGGACCTCATCAAACCCCTAATCTGGGCGCTCTCAAGAAATGACTTTGACCACCCGCCAAATCAACCAGGATGCGAAAGGCTTCTTAGCCTTCCGGACAACCCATAAAAACAACATTAAAAACATTTCAAGAGACAGATTAAAAGGATATGGAATTAGGGAATTGTAGTGGTTGAGCCCTCACCCACTACTGCACTCGCTGCTACGAATGGTCCCAGTGTGTAGCAGTTCTCGTAAAGAGACTGGACATCTTTCAAGTAAAATGACGCGAACACTGACTTGCTTCTCCAATAGGTTGCGTCCATTATACTTTGCAGAGATCTATTTTGCTTAAAGGCCACGGAAGTTGCTACAGCTCTAACTTCGTGCGTCTTCACTTTAAGCAAAGCTCGGTCTTCCTCACTCAGATGTGAATGAGCTTCTCGTATTAGCAATCTGATAAAGTATGACAAAGCATTCTTTGACATAGGCAAGGATGGTTTCTTAACTGAACACCATAAAGCTTCAGATTGGCCTCGTAAAGGTTTAGTGCGCTTTAAATAGAACTTAAGAGCTCTAACAGGGCATAAGACTCTTTCTAGTTCATTGCCTACGATCTCCGATAAGCTGGGAATATCGAAAGATTTAGGCCAAGGCCGAGAAGGCAGCTCATTTTTGGCTAGAAAAACAAGTTACAGCGAACAAGTAGCTTTTTCCGACGAAAATCCAATGTTCTTGCTGAAGGCATGAATCTCACTGACTCTTTTAGCCGAGGCTAAGCATACCAGGAAAAGTCTTAAGAGTGAGATCTTTCAGGGAGGCTGATTGTAACGGCTCAAACCTGTCTGACATGAGGAATCTTAGTACCACGTCTAAATTCCATCCAGGGGTAGCCAAACGACGCTCCTTGGTGGTCTCAAAAGACTTAAGGAGGTCTTGCAGATCTTAATTGTTGGAAAGATCTAAGCCTCTATGCCGGAAGACCGATGCCAACGTGCTTCTGTAGCCCTTGATAGTGGGAGCTGAAAGGGATCGTCCTTTTCTCAGGTATAAGAGAAAATCAGCTATTTGAGCTACAGAGGTACTGGTCGAGGATACAGAAACTGACTTGCACCAGTCTCGGAAGACTTCCCACTTCGATTGGTAGACTCTAATGGTAGACGCTCTCCTTGCTCTAGCAATCGCACTGGCTGCCTCCTTCGAAAAGCCTCTAGCTCTCGAGAGTCTTTCGATAGTCTGAAGGCAGTCAGACGAAGAGCGTGGAGGCCTTGGTGTACCTTCTTTACGTGTGGCTGACGTAGAAGGTCTACCCTTAGAGGAAGACTTCTGGGAACGTCTACTAAACATCGAAGTACCTCGGTGAACCATTCTCTCGCGGGCCAGAGGGGAGCAACTAACGTCAACCTTGTCCCTTCGTGGGAGGCGAACTTCTGCAGTACCTTGTTGACAATCTTGAACGGTGGGAATGCGTAGAGATCCAGATGTGACCAATCTAGGAGGAAGGCATCTATATGTATTGCTGCTGGGTCCGGGACTGGGGAGCAATAGATTGGAAGCCTCTTGGTCAGCGAGGTTGCAAAGAGATCTATGGTTGGTTGACCCCAAGTGGCCCAAAGTCTCTTGCACACATCCTTGTGGAGTGTCCATTCGGTTGGAATTACCTGCCCTTTCCGACTGAGACAATCTGCTATGACGTTCAAGTCGCCTTGGATGAACCTCGTTATTAGGGAGATGTCTTGACCTTTTGACCAGATGAGCAGGTCCCTTGCGATCTCGTACAAAGTCAGTGAGTGGGTACCTCCTTGTTTGGAGATGTACGCCAAGGCCGTGGTGTTGTCCGAGTTTACTTCAACCACTTTGCCTCGAAGGAGATACTCGAAGCTTTTCAAGGCCAGATGAACTGCCAACAGCTCCTTGCAGTTGATATGCATGCTCCTCTGACTCGAGTTCCACAGACCTGAGCATTCCCGACCGTCCAGTGTCGCGCCCCAGCCCAAGTCCGATGCGTCCGAGAAGAGAACGTGGTGGGGAGTCTGAACAGCCAGGGGAAGACCCTCTCTTAGGTTGATATTGTCCTTCCACCAAATCAGACAAAACTTTATCTTTCAGGAAATCGGGATCGAGACCGCTTCTAGCGTCTTGTCCTTTTTCCAGTGAAAAGCCAGATGGTATTGAAGAGGACGGAGGTGTAGTCTTCCTAGTGATACAAACTGTTCCAGGGATGACAGCGTCCCTACCAGACTCATCCACAGCCTGACTGAGCAGCGTTCCTTCTTCAGCATCTTCTGGATGGATAGCAGGGCTTGATCTATTCTGGGGGCTGATCATCTTGTTGTTCAGCAACGTCCTCATCAGATAGTTCCTCATCCGAAAACTGATGAGGAAACGGCAACGGAGTGGGCAACGTCTGGCTCGCTGAGTCCGGTCGCACTGGTGCATGCGTGACGGAGCCGGACGCAACGTCATGGAACTGCTGCACAGTCTGTGAACTGTCAACAACCATGGGTGCGCGAGGACGCACAGCGTCCACCCGAGACTGTCTAGACCGTCTGGGTTGTGCAGTCAACACCATACCGGGTTGCGGAGGTTGATGCACCGCGTCAAAACAAGTCACCTCTGATGGTTGTTGAACGACCTGAACGTCAACAACCACCTCCGAGCGTCGCTTAACGTCAACGTGCGGCTGGCAACCCACACTGGGTCGCATCGGTGGAGGAACCACCTCAACTGGTAGATGCGAGAAGGTTACCTCAGCGTCAACAGGGCGCACAACCGACCGCTTGGAAGGTTGTTGGCCAGAAGGTTCAGCAGCAACCTTCTCCGCATTAAAGTCCTCCATCAAGGACGCAAGCTTGGACTGCATGTCTTGCAGCAAAGCCCATTTAGGGTCTACGGGAGCAGGTGCGGCAACAGACGGGGTTAGCGACTGAGGCGGTACCGCTTTCCATCCCTAAAAGCCTTGTTTATGCATGACATAATGTACAGCAAAACTTCAAAGGCTCGTAAGCCAGTTTAAAAGAAGGGAAAGCAAAGGCTGTATCCCCCAAACTCCTCCTGGTGATAAACCAGTCGCCTAGCAAACGTAAAGCTCTCTAGGAGAGCGAGAGAGCACTAGCTTATAAACAACGGCTTCGAAGTAGCTAGGCCTAGTGTAAGCTCTGACGTTTAGGCGAACGAGGAGCAGCAGTTACAAAAAGATCCGGACAAAGATCCTTAAAAATCAGCATGATTTATTAAAGTCCATAGAGGGCTAAGCAGCTTTAGGCTCCTCTCCGTCTGACAGAGTCCTCAAGGGAATATCAGTAGGAGGGGGAACAGCAACTTCCTCATCTAAAGGAACCTTGTCCGATAATAGCTGAGTCTCAAGCAAGGGAGAGACCTACCGTGGTGGCAATGCTTTACAAGCAGAGTCCACACGCACTGGTGCATTAGTAGCGGACCAGGACACAACGTCATGTAACTGCTTGACAGTCTATGAACTGTCAACAACAACAGGTGCGAGAGACCAGGACGCAACGTCATGTAACTGCTTGACAGTCTGTGAACTGTCAACAACAACAGGTGCGTGAGGACGCACAGCGTCCACTCGAGACTGCTTTGACTGCCTAGAATGAGCAGTCAAAACAACTCTAGAATGCGGAGGTTGACGCACAGCGTTAAAACAAGTCAACTCCGATTGTTAGCGAACGTCCTGAACGTCAACAGGAGCATCAGCAAGTGGCCTAACGTCCAAATGTGGCTGAAAAACCACACGAGACCGCATCGAGTGTGGTTCTAAACAACCTGATTGACGTGACTTAGCTACGCCAACGTCAACAGGAAGCACAAAGGAACGTTAGGTTGGCTGACAGCCAGGATCTCGATGAGATAAACGGCTAGGCTCAACGGACTAATCGGCAGAATAGTCTTCCATAAGGGAGGCAAGCATATTCTGCATGTCTTGCCGTAAAACCCATTTAGGATCAACGAAAATGGTTGCGGTAAGAGACGAGGGTAACGTCTGTGACCGCAACACTTTGCCAACAAAAAAGACTCTCAGAGTCTGTGTTACGCTTTTGTTACGCGGCGAGCAGTTTTCCGATGACTGCATAGGGTCAGAGCTGTCCTAATGGCTGCAACCAGGACGCTGGACCTGTCCTGAAAGGACTGACTTTCGCTTAAGGGCCTCGAAACCTTGTTTCAGGTTTCTTGTGCGAAAAGCCTTCGGATGACGAGGAGAAAATTGTCTCTCGCCTTATGGTAGGGGAGATCTTGGTAAGATACACCCGATACCATAGAGGGAAACGTCTGTTCGCTGATCAAGGCCTCTCGAACCCATAAGTCGTTCGACATTACTTCTCCCCTGGGCTTGGGAGCTTGCAAGAGGTCCCGGACTAGGTGAACGACAGGCACGAACAGACGAACCCTCGGACACAACACTGTAACACTTTGCGCAATATCACTTTATCACTACGATTTTCTGTTTTGCACTTATTTCACTGAAATCGATACTTTTACTGATTTCTACCTGAAGCACGCAATTCTACCCTCATCAAAAGGTAGTACAGTGAACCCTCGTTTATCGCGGTAGATAGGTTCCAGACCCGGCCGCGATAGGTGAAAATCCGTGAAGTAGTGACACCATATTTACCTATTTATTTAACATGTATATTCAGACTTTTAAAACCTTCCCTTGTACGTAGTACTGTTAACAAACTACCCTTTAATGTACAGAACACTTAATGCATGTACTAACGTACCCTAAACTAAAACAGGCACAAATATTAAGGGCGACTTTATATCATGCGTTTCCTAAACACGCCAAAAAGCACGATAAAAAATGGCAACCAATGTTTTGTTTACGTTTATCTCTGATTATAATGAAGAAACAAACGCATTTACACATCTGTGTATAGGTTAGTTTCTGCATCGATTATATTGATTATTCAGTACAGTATGTTGATTTGGTTATTACTAATGTTTTACTTAATTTTTCTTAGGACTTCCAAATGAAATGTTTCTCTTTATGACGCCGCCTGAAACGACGGCGTCATAAAGTACGCTCACTAAACAAACTAAGGAATTTAACGCGCATGATGAAAGTGATAAATAATGATATTACAGTAAAAGCTTTAATAAAATATGTTATTACAAATATTATTTACCGTATCTATATAAAATCATACATACGTAGCAAAGCAGGAAAACAATCTACGAGAGAGAGAGAGAGAGAGAGAGAGAGAGAGAGAGAGAGAGAGAGAGAGAGAGAGAGAGAGTTGTTTTACATACGTAAATGTAAATTTTAAACAAAAAAACATAGCCCCATTTCATATAAAATAGATTACAAATATTTTACTTTATCATATTACAGTAGTCTGTATAATACTGTAAAGTTCAGTACAGTATGTTGTTGTTAAAGTCGTGGCGATGAAATTCTCACGAAACAAAAACACGCCATTTGAGTGCAACAGCTGATTCTCTCTCTCTCTCTCTCTCTCTCTCTCTCTCTCTCTCTCTCTCTCTCTCTCTCTCTCTCTCTCTCTCTCTCTCTCTCGTGTTATACAATACTTACATTTAGATGAAGAAACTAAAATTAGTTTTCTTAGTGTCAATTAAATACGAAACGAAATAATTAGGCCGAGTCTACATCCATTTCAATCATAGCTAAAAATACGGCATCCGATTTCATCAGCAAACCACTATTTTTTGGGAAATATCATTTTATTCTAGAAAATTGCCACTCTTTAAATAGTTAATTGCACATTAAGAAAGCGTGTACTTTTGTTTTTAAATTTCGGGTTTGTTTTAAAAATCGAGTATTGTTGACTTCTTTTTTTTTTTACTTTTGGCTGTGATTAGATCAGCTGTCATCTAGCTGCCGCTCTTGAGTGTGTACGAATACACTAACAAAGTATCATTTATACCATTTCTTAACTTATTCAAACCGTCTACAGTATACAGTTGATATTACACAAGCACCAATGTGTTATAACCTATCAAATTTTTTTGTTTATTACATTTAATCTCTCTCTCTCTCTCTACCTCTCTCTCTCTCTCTACCTATCTCTCTCTCTCTACCTATCTCTCTCTCTCTCTCTCTCTCTCTCTCTCTCTCTCTCTCTCTCTCTCTCTCTCTCTCTCTCTCTCTGTGTGGGCTACTTTTCACTACCTCCCATTCCTTACCTCTCTCTATCTCTCTAACAAATGATATCTTTGTTGCTCCTCAAAGTTTCATTTTTATTGAAAATCAATCACGATTCAATTTTCCTTACTTTATCCAATCTCGCAGCATCGGTCACATCGCGGTATTTTCGATATTTCTGGAAAATCCGCGATATATGTATATACAGTACATGGGTTATGAAAAAAAATCCGCGAAGTGGTGAATCCGCGATGGTCGAACCGCGAAGTAGCGAGGGTTCACTGTAAATGCGAAATCAGTCGTATAATGCAAGCACATTAATACCAGCAAAAAAAACAGTAAACATCTTTTAAGATAAAAAAAAAAATCAGTGGTTGGGGAAGAGAAGAAACACTAGTTCATTCAAAACTACGTTTACAATCTCTCACCGTACATTGCCTGGGGACGAGAATAAAACTAAAAACGTTTTATCCTTTCTCCCCGTACAAAGACTAGGGACGAGAGTAACTCGAGAACAACATTACCTGCTTGAACGGAACGTTTTCTCTCCTCTCTCTCCCTCCGTCTCTATCTCTCTCTCTCTTTCTCTCTTGATTTCGCACCTAAGAGAAGAGCCCAATTACATTTCGTCAAAAAAAACATGTTATTTGACCAAAGGAAAAAACTGAAAGGTTTTTCAATTAAAAAGTTCCTTTAAAATAGAATTTAAAACATTTAAGCTTTGAAAGAAGAATGAACAAAACGTCAGAATCGATTTACTCTTTCTGCAAAGTGAAACCGTGATACTCTCTCTCTCTATCGTAACGATAGAGCGCAAACTGCGTAGCATAAATAAACTAAACGTTAGTTCATCTTTGAAAACAGTACGAAGACTATTCAAAGAAATTCTTTCATAAAATATTTATTAAAAATATTCATTTAAAAAGTTTTAAATCATTAGCTCTTTAAAAGCTATTTACGATTGAAAGGGCTCAACGTTGTTTAACTTCGGTTTCCAAGTTAGGACCGCCTACTCTCAGGAAAGGTCGCATATAAACAAAACATTAAAATTTATTTTCTATGTTTATTATAAATGGAAAGTTAATCGAAGAGGCCTAATAAAGGCGGTGAGATATAAAATATATAGAGGAAAATCTATAATTAATTTATAACGTGATAAGATAATTACTAAAAGCCTAACCACACTTCCGTCTAAGGGAAGGGTCGGCCATTTAAAAGTCAAAGAAAGTCCATACTCTCTTTGTCACCAAAAATTAAATCTATCCAAAACGAGTTCAAGATTTAAGATGAAGATAAAACACCTGCACTGCGAAAGCTCAAACCAAAATGAAGTACTTCACCAAATATGTTGAGAAAACTCCAGGTTCTACAGCGAGTAAAAGTATGTCTTGTCGACACGTCGACAGAGAAGAAATTGAGTCTTTGTTTACATTGAGTATGGTATCTGGCCAACAGTTGGTGCTGATGGGCACACCCGCAACCTGTGTAGCGATCGCTGGCGAGTTTTTTGTACAGTTTTTTGTCTGTCGAGCAACAGAGTTGCAGCTATATATTCACCGGCTAAGTTAAATATTTAAAAATCAGTGTCATTACAGTTTCAACCAAATTCGAATCTATTTCTTTTATTTTCGTATCTTTAGAAGATTCATACGAAAAAGTTACTCTAACCTTCCACAAACTAAAAGTTATAGAGAGGTTGTTCCTGTTGTTATCCCAAGGTTGTACTGACACTGCCATGTTATGCACACTCAGTAAAAATGGCTACTTGTCCTCGGTTCTTTGTTATGAAGTATGGGTACGGTAAATCTGCTGAACTCTTGATTGTTTGCTTTCTTTCAAGAATATCAAAATTAACTGTGATTCTGGAATTTATACGTCCTAAAAAAAGTGAGTCAGTAGCTGACTGTCATGGATTACTTTGTGCAGGTGTGTAGTGGTTGTTGCTTCTAACTTTTGAGTGTATTGGCTGGTTTCGTGGACATTAAAAAGGAACTCTAGAAGTAGCTAAAAGTTTTCTGCATGACATTAAACTCAACCCTTCAATGTTTGCAATTTATGATTCTATTTTAGATAAGTGAAGTGCTTAACCAAATGGTTACAGACATTTGCCAATTTATCCCTTGAGTTTGTGCAATATATATCTAACACTGAAATACTTGGGCACAGAGATAAAATGTGTAGCGAAAAAGAGAGCACTTGCCAGAAAATAGGAGCAGTAAGAAAGTTTAATCACTAGCAAAGCAACCATAAAGCAGAGTAAACCCAATAAATATTTATCTCAATTAAGTAAAGAGGCATTTGTAATAATACATTATTGTGATGAAGACTGCTACGATCCCCCCCTGACAAGTGTTTTGACCTTATTTAATTATTATTATTCAATTTTGATTACAGTACATTTTTTTTATCAAACTAGTGTGTTTAGGTTACAAAGCTTCTCTATTTTAAACATTTGATGTATTTTCCCATGAAAAATCTGAATCCCCAGTGAAACCCCATTATTAGTGTTGAAAGGAATCCTGTATCTCCTAAATCTGGTTATTTGCGGTAGAAAAAAAAAGGTTAAATTCGTTGAAAGCGCACTATCCAAGCTAGAAAAAATATTTTCATTTCTGATATCTTAATCTGGTTAAAACTAATTTTACCAAAAGATCTACAATCTCTACAATATCAAGAAAACTATTTTATAAACTCTGTAAATAGAGTAAACATTACATGTCCCTATATACAAAGGAAAATTACCTTGTAAATTATAACTAGTTTATACAGGAATCTCTTGAGGCTTTCACTGGTGGATGGGTTCCCACTGAAACTTCTCATTTTTCCACATTGCTCTGCTTTGCTAGGAAAGGGTTGGATAGTTACAATCTGAAATGTAGTAAAAATACAGTGATAAAACTAAGATAAATCTAAATGTCAATTTATTAAATCAAAATATCAATTTATTTTACTATCAACTTATTATCTAAAAGTTTCATTATTTTTCAAATATCCATTTTGTTTTCCCCCATAAAATTACAACTACTGTTCGCCAACCATAACTTCTATTAAGATGGTATTAAATGGCTGGAGTGTATATACTGTAGAAAATGCTAACCAAGGGAACCATCTTTTCCCAATTTATATCAGTTTCTTCAGCCATATGCAACTTACATAAAATAGATTTCTTTTTCAAGTTAGTATTTTTAAAATGATAACTATCTATGACATCTTTAATGACTATCTTTACCCTTATTTAAGCATTACATGTAAACTGTAAAATGACAGGGATGGAAGATATACTATTTATTTAATAAACTTACAATGTTAACTTCATTGACTAAACATTTGAAAGGCAAAATATGCTTTGCTGTCATACTGTAACAATGTAACATTGAATTGTAATTTACTTCTATTTGTGTCCTACCTGCAATATTCCATATACAGTATATTATATAGCCTTGTCCAAGTATTATACCTGTCATACAATAGAGTAAATTTATATTGTTAATAGTCATTTATACTGGTGAAAACACAAGTTATTCCTTACCAGGATTGATTAAGCTAACCTCTACTCACATTCGGTATATTCTGACCTTTCACTTACAGTTAGGTTACTTATGCTTATGCAGTACTGTATAAATAAAGAACTGATGAGGTAATATCTAGGCAATATAGTAGCAAAATGCTGTTTTGTAATTTAATGCAGTATACAAATTACAGTAGATATGACAAAGTACCCAATAAAATATGTGCATAACCAAAGACAACCACTAAATGAATGCAAAATGGTGAAATGTCAAAAAATTCAACAGGGTCAATAACTCAAAATGATAATACATACTCTAGTGTGCAAGTCTACTATCACATGTATATTTATTTCAATGCTTAGAATATAACCTTGTACATTGTACATTAGATGGCTTAGAGGGAAGACGACAGTATTATCTTATATTATGCCTCATTTGGTCTATCAGCAATGCTAGCAAACATGATGACGGAAGGGAAACTACATAATATTTTGTTCCTACCTGTGTACATATTAAACTTGTGAAATTCAAACCATTCAACTATTCTTGGCACGATGCAATGATTTCTGCTGGGAAGTTATAAACAGTCAACGGACCATTTGCAACTGTGAAGGAAAGTTTTTCCTGTATATAACATCTCTTGGGGGACCTGTAAAATATAATAAGTTTTTATATTAACACAAGATTTTATCATTCTTGCACAACATTCACATAGAATACAAAATTAATAAAAACATTTTGCAATGTGCTGAATAACGTTAATGACCACTGAAAAGCCACTGTTTATTGTATAGGATGCTGTTTGTCAAAGGTAGTTGTGTACGTGTTGATGTATATTGTACAAAAATTGTTTTGCCTATCTTACTTTTTACTTTTGAAATTAATAATTTCTAATGGAGAGATTTACTTTACTTTCTCTAGTGAAAATTTCCTCTTGCTTAGAAGCATGCATGAGAAATTTTTATAGCAGGTTTATATATACATTTGTTAAGTTTTAATCATAAATTTCTAAAACCAATGTACTCACAGAATACTACAATCATACCAAACTATTTTAATTTCACTTTTGACAATAAGACAACCGAAGTTAAAGTGTGGATTTTAAATCTAATTTTTCTATGAAGGATGAAGATTGAGCTGTGTGAAAATGGTGAAACTAAAGAAAAGGGAAATTAGTGAAAAAGATTCTCATTACAAAAATTAGATGAAATCTGAACCAGTGGATAATTTGGAGAAAAATCAGTATCATTACAGTTTCAAACAAATTCAGATCTATTTCTTGTACTTCTATATCTTTAGAAGATCCATACGAAAAAGTTATTCTAACCGTCCACAAACTGAATTACAGAAAGGTTGTACTGGCACTGCCATGTTAGTTTTTCTCCCTAAGGTATGTTGTTTTTTGTCAATGCACATGTAAAAATGCCTTGTCACCCTGTTTTTGGTGAACTATGTTATTTTGATAATAAAATAAATTTTTGAATATACTTACCCGGTGATTATAATAGCTGCAACTCTGTTGCTCGACAGAAAAACTCTACGTAAAAATTCGCCAGCGATCGCTACACAGGTAGGGGGTGTACTCAACAGCGCCATCTGTCGTTCAGATACCCATTACTCATTGTAAACAAAGAACTCAATTTTCTCCTCGGTCCACTGTGTCTCTATTGGGGAGGAAGGGAGGGTCCTTTAATTTATAATCACCGGGTAAGTATATTCAAAAATTTATTTTATTATCAAAATAACATTTTTCAATATTTAACTTAGCCGGTGATTATAATAGCTGATTCACACCCAGGGGGGTGGGTAGAGACCAGCAAAATATGTTTACATCATATGAGCTAAGAATTTTTATTTCATTTTAGAAGTTATCAAAATAACTAAAAAAAATAAACAGGTACCTGGTAAGGAAGTCGACTTGAACAATTACTCTGCCTTTTTAAGTACGTCTTCCTTACGGAGCCTCGCGATCCTCTTAGGATGCTGAGCGACCCCTAGGAGCTGAAGTATCAAGGGTTGCAACCCATACAACAGGACCTCATCAAAACCTCTAATCTAGGCGCTTCTCAAGAAATGACTTTGACCACCCGCCAAATCAACTAGGATGCGAAAGGCTTCTTAGCCTTCCGGACAACCCAAAAACAACAATAAAAACATTTCAAGAGAAAGATTAAAAAGGTTATGCAATTAGGGAATTGTAGTGGTTGAGCCCTCACCCACTACTGCACTCGTTGCTACGAATGGTCCCAGAGTGTAGCAGTTCTCGTAAAGAGACTGGACATCCTTAAGATAAAAAGACGCGAACACTGACTTGCTTCTCCAATAGGTTGCGTCGATTATACTTCGCAGAGATCTATTTTGTTTAAAGGCCACGGAAGTTGCGACAGTTCAACTTCGTGTGTCCTTACCTTCAGCAAAGCTTGGTCTTCCTCATTCAGATGGGAATGAGCTTCTCGTATTAACAGTCTGATAAATTAGGATAAAGCATTCTTTGACATAGGCAAGGATGGTTTCTTAACTGAACACCATAAAGCTTCAGATTGGCCTCGTAAAGGTTTAGTTCGTTTTAAATAGAACTTAAGAGCTCTTACAGGGCATAAGACTCTTTCTAGTTCATTTCCAACCATACGATAAGCTTGGAATATCGAACGATTTTGGCCAAGGTCGAGAAGGCAGCTCGTTTTTGGCTAGAAAACCAAGTTGTAGAGAACATGTATTGGTGTGCTACTGTCTTAAGCACACATTTGAGTATGAGTTGTTTTCAAATGTATTTGAATGGTTTACTGAACACATTTTAGTAGTTTTTAAGTTTTATTGTGAATAACAACTGAGTTAAACATCTCCATCACTGGAGGAAGCTGTGTTGGTCCACATGACCAATTCTGGTGAAGTTTTGATATGAACTGAACAAATTACTGATATCCCAAAAATCGTACACTTGCTTTAATTTGGATAAGTGACGGAATCGGAAGACACCTGCATCCGGTGACGTCACAAACTTTCACACGAAGAGACAATGTGTTGACACTAAGAAAGAATGACAACTTAGCATCTTACATCCTGTACACAATTTGAGTTGACCATAGCAAATCTCACGGCCAGCTCTTCCAACCAACATGACATATTACGTCATTTGTTTTAAACATGTAATATTACTATTCTAAATATTACATAAGCTCGGCCAGCTATCTCAATTTTTTTACAAAAATTTAACAACAAGCCGAAACATGGTTATTAGGTGTGACTGGACATACGTATCATTCATTGTCCAAAACTAGCTATATCCAACTGAGGACGAATGTCCAAATAGGCACATCAAAACTAATAACAATAATGCATACAAAAAAGATATTACCAAAGCAAAAAGAAAAATGCATGATAAAACCAAGATCATATATATGGTACATTGCTAGCAAATGATTACATGGTACCAAAAAACAAAACAAATTCTGACTTACAAATGATTCGGTAACTTGATAAAGAATAATTGTTACCTTTGTCAGAAACAAGATACTCAATTTTTAGTGCACAAATACAAATTCCTGGTACGTACACGTACCACGGTTTCGTACATATATATATATATATATATTATATATATAAGGCTGATACATTTTATTAGATGCCCATAGATTCTGTTATATATCTTATATATTTTTTTCTTTTTTTTTTTTTTCTCTTTTCTTTTTTAACATTCCGGCTTATATATTTTTATTAGATGCCGAGAGAAAAAAATGATTTATATCCTTTTTTATTTTATTTATTTTTTTAAATGTTATTTTAAATGTATTTTTAACAATGCAAATGTAGAGAATTTCTTTAATTACATATTACTAGCGTACTAATCAGCTTTTCATACAAACATCATCCTGACAAATTACTCCCTTAGCGAATGAGGTGGCCACTCATACAGCTTTGAACTGGATCAAGTAAGGGGTATTGTCAGGGCTATTCAACTCGTTCCTTTGTAGCTGCTTGCTGTGCCGTAACCTACGCCAAACAAGGATGTTCACGGCGATAAAAATTAACGCCGTTCCAAATAAACCTGCTAGTAATATAGGGTGAAGAATCTCTTTGTAAGTCGGCGACAGGTGGTCCTTTTCGGTAAGTTTCATTAAGCGTTTCGCCACACTTCCTTTATAGGGGAGAGGAAGTGCGGGCGTTGTAGAGGTCCACGTGAAGTTCGCGAAGTAAGCACGTTCTCTGATGATTGTCCGTAGGCCAGTCATCATGGAATTCGGGGAAGTCCCGATACAGCCATCTGCTGCGACGAAGATGTGGTTGTAGGATGTGGATCCGTCAGGGCATGATACATTGAAGCCGTCCTTGTCGTATCGTATCCACGAGCCATTATTTAGTCTGCAATTGAATTCTTTATTGTCAAAGGGATAAAGCTTATCCAGACAATTTTCACTTGTATGGGAGAGAGCACCGTCTAGCACTATAACTAACTCGCATGAATCCATCAAGTTTTTACGGAATTCAAATGAGTCAGCTGTACATATTTTTCTATCCATTGCGTCTGAACAGTGAGTTAATTGATTTAAGTCTTTAATGACCGTATATGTTTCCTTGTCTGGGGAAATCAATACGTGTCCTGTCAAACTGAACACATTTTAGTAGTTTTTAAGTTTTATTGTGAATAACAACTGAGTTAAACATCTCCATCACTGGAGGAAGCTGTGTTGGTCCACATGACCAATTCTGGTGAAGTTTTGATATGAACTGAACAAATTACTGATATCCCAAAAATCGTACACTTGCTTTAATTTGGATAAGTGACGGAATCGGAAGACACCTGCATCCGGTGACGTCACAAACTTTCACACGAAGAGACAATGTGTTGACACTAAGAAAGAATGACAACTTAGCATCTTACATCCTGTACACAATTTGAGTTGACCATAGCAAATCTCACGGCCAGCTCTTCCAACCAACATGACATATTACGTCATTTGTTTTAAACATGTAATATTACTATTCTAAATATTACATAAGCTCGGCCAGCTATCTCAATTTTTTTACAAAAATTTAACAACAAGCCGAAACATGGTTATTAGGTGTGACTGGACATACGTATCATTCATTGTCCAAAACTAGCTATATCCAACTGAGGACGAATGTCCAAATAGGCACATCAAAACTAATAACAATAATGCATACAAAAAAGATATTACCAAAGCAAAAAGAAAAATGCATGATAAAACCAAGATCATATATATGGTACATTGCTAGCAAATGATTACATGGTACCAAAAAACAAAACAAATTCTGACTTACAAATGATTCGGTAACTTGATAAAGAATAATTGTTACCTTTGTCAGAAACAAGATACTCAATTTTTAGTGCACAAATACAAATTCCTGGTACGTACACGTACCACGGTTTCGTACATATATATATATATATATTTATATATAGGGCTGATACATTTTATTAGATGCCCATAGATTCTGTTATATATCTTATATATTTTTTTCTTTTTTTTTTTTTTTCTCTTTTCTTTTTTAACATTCCGGCTTATATATTTTTATTAGATGCCGAGAGAAAAAAATGATTTATATCCTTTTTTATTTTATTTATTTTTTTAAATGTTATTTTAAATGTATTTTTAACAATGCAAATGTAGAGAATTTCTTTAATTACATATTACTAGCGTACTAATCAGCTTTTCATACAAACATCATCCTGACAAATTACTCCCTTAGCGAATGAGGTGGCCACTCATACAGCTTTGAACTGGATCAAGTAAGGGGTATTGTCAGGGCTATTCAACTCGTTCCTTTGTAGCTGCTTGCTGTGCCGTAACCTACGCCAAACAAGGATGTTCACGGCGATAAAAATTAACGCCGTTCCAAATAAACCTGCTAGTAATATAGGGTGAAGAATCTCTTTGTAAGTCGGCGACAGGTGGTCCTTTTCGGTAAGTTTCATTAAGCGTTTCGCCACACTTCCTTTATAGGGGAGAGGAAGTGCGGGCGTTGTAGAGGTCCACGTGAAGTTCGCGAAGTAAGCACGTTCTCTGATGATTGTCCGTAGGCCAGTCACCATGGAATTCGGGGAAGTCCCGATACAGCCATCTGCTGCGACGAAGATGTGGTTGTAGGATGTGGATCCGTCAGGGCATGATACATTGAAGCCGTCCTTGTCGTATCGTATCCACGAGCCATTATTTAGTCTGCAATTGAATTCTTTATTGTCAAAGGGATAAAGCTTATCCAGACAATTTTCACTTGTATGGGAGAGAGCACCGTCTAGCACTATACCTAACTCGCATGAATCCATCAAGTTTTTACGGAATTCAAATGAGTCAGCTGTACATATTTTTCTATCCATTGCGTCTGAACAGTGAGTTAATTGATTCAAGTCTTTAATGACCGTATATGTTTCCTTGTCTGGGGAAATCAATACGTGTCCTGTCAAACTGGATATTACTGGATTTGAGTGATTCGTCATGAAAGTCGGAAATGGTGATATCCTGTAAGATTGCCAGGCATCAGAAGAATCAAAGGGAATTGTAATCCTAATCTTGTTATTATCTACGTTTACTGTAATTAGGCTGTAATAAAATTCTAACCTATGTTCGTCTAACAAAGGAACATAGCCTAGTTTATCCCTAGTGTTCTCCAGAACTAATTTTAAGTAACGTATAGGCAACAAATGGGGCGACAATACACCTTTAGTTGCTAACGTGATAATTTCTACATAATCCTTGGATTTCTCAATGAAATGTGCAATTCTGTTATGTATGTGATCTATCTTTGAATCATAATACGTTAATGTTGCTAACAAATCCTGTACTTCCATAATTTGAACGATATTATCTGAATGTTCATTTAACAAATCCATAATTTTATTGATTGAAGCTAACTGATCCCTTAGTTCTGACATAATCAATTCATCTTTATGAGTCAAGAACTCAATTTTCTTATTTTGATTACTAATTTTAAGACGATTGGAAAGTCCTAAACCTAAACTTGCAACAGACCCAAAGATGCTTAATGCAGCATAAATGAACGGATTCCGTCTTTCTTTTTGTTCGTGTCCTACAGTCCACATCAAAAGGTCATAAGCCAAAGATCCTGTCTCTCCAGTCTTATTTTTCAAGTCATCAGATAGCATCTCTGCAACTTTTAATGTTGATCCAAGCAAACTCTTAGTAGTCAAATGAAAATGTCTCCTATGCAACTCATCCAATGATGCAGAAAACCTTGAAATGGCGGTTCTTAAGCTAGTGACATCATTCTCTTGAAGAAAAATTGCTTGCATATGCACTTCGACAATTACGTTGGTTGATGTAATAAAAATGTCTTCTTGTCTTTCAACTATATTGCCATATTTAAAATATATATTCTTAGTCTTAGAACTCATCCCATACGAAAAAAATGTCTGAGCGAACAATATCACTCCCAACAACAAAAAATTCATCTTGGAAACCTGTAACGAGAAAAAATATATGTAATTACTCCTGTATTAAAAAGAAAACTTTTTAGTTACAAAAATTAAAATTTTTCCTCACTTCTTTTTAATTTCTTATGTGAGACAATGGTACTATTCTCTCATCCGTGGGTTGGGCTACGTTTTGAATTCTAAACCTATTGGCCGTTAATATTTCCAAAATGTTAAATGGGCCTTCAAACTTAGGTGTTAGTTTATAGTTGAGCCCTTTTCTGACATTGATTTGAATATAGATGTTATCACCCACGGTATATGTTTTAGTTGGTTTCGCTATTTTATCATGATTCCTTTTCATTATGATTTGTGATTCTTCTAAATTCTTTCGAAGGATATCATATCGACTTATACTTGCATTTATACATTCTTTTAAAGGATTTGATAGATTAGTTGTAGGAGTTAATACATGGAAAGGTGTTCTAACTGGGGTACCATACAATGCTTCATGCGGTGACATTTTAATTGATATATGATATGAATGATTCAGAGTACTCAGTGCCGCCGGTATTGCAATATCCCAGTTGGGGTCTGATCCCCCTAGTGTTACCCTTAATATATTTAATATCTTCCTATTTGCTCTTTCCACTAGCCCATTCGACTCTGGGTGATATATCATGGTATTGACCTTCTTTATGTTGAGGAATTCACACAATGAGATAAGAAAGTGATTATTAAATTCACCACCCGAGTCTGAGATTATCATGTGTGGAATTCCATGTTTACAAATGTAACACTCGTAAAACTTCCTAGCGCATTCAATCGCAGTTTTAGTTTTAAGCGCTATTAGTTCTGTATATCGAGTTAAAGCATCTATAATCACTAAGAGGTGCTTATTTCCTCTGTCTGACTCGTAAAATCCTGTTAACAAATCTAAATGTATTCTTTCAAAGGGTTGATTGGGAACAGGATAAGCTCCTAAGCTAACAGGTGTTTTCGTATGCCCTTTGTTTTCCTGACATGTGCGACAATTAGCTATGTGTCTTTTTATATCTGTAAGCATTGTATGCCAATAAAACAATGATTTGGCTTTCTGTGACATTAATGAGAACCCAGGGTGTCCATGTAATGGATTTGAATGCAACCAATTCAGGACAGTGGAAACAAGTGAGTTTGGTACTACTACCTGGTCGTTAGTTACATGTGGTGTATTGCGGGTTTTCCTTGTCACAGTCCTACACAGAATATTATCTTTGATTACATAATTCTGCTGCTTATACTTTATATATTCTTTTTCTTTATGATTGCCTTTCAAAGCATTTATAATTGTTTCTATTTTCTGATCTTTTCTTTGCTCAGTCTGTAACAATTCAGCACTCCAGCCTAAATCTTCTTGTTCAGATATTGTTTTTACAATAGGCATGGATGTTGATATATCTATTAATTCAGCTAAAGACTCCGTACAAGATGACACGGGGTTGCGTGATAATGCATCCGCAATGATATTTGCTTTCCCAGGTAAATACCCGATTCTTGCGCCAAAATCTTGAATGATTAAATGCCACCGAGTTCGTTTAGGGCTGTGATTGAAGCCTTTAAAGAACTCTGTTAGTGGTTTATGGTCAGTAAGAACCTTAACGGGATAACCGTAAATTATGAACTTAAAATGCACTAGCGAATTAACAATAGCTAGTCCTTCCTTGTCTATTACTGCATACTTACTTTCGGAAGTTCTCAATTTTCGAGAATAGAAAGCTATCGGGAAAAACTGTTTATCATATTGCTGAAGCAATACCCCTCCTACTCCTAAGTCTGAGGCGTCTGTTGCAATGAAGAATTCCTTACCGAAGTCAGGAAATTTTAAGATAGGAGAACTACACAGTTCATCTTTCAAAGTATTAAACGCCTGTTGATGTTGCTCAGACCATATGAAATCTACGCCCTTCTCCGTAAGATCAGTTAAAGGAGCGGCTATTATTGAATAGTTGCGTATAAAACGCCTGTAATATCCACTACAACCCAGAAATTGCTGTATTCCCTTGACATTAGTAGGTATGGGAAAATTACGTATAGCCGACACCTTATCATGGACTACTTTAAGACCTTGGCTTGACACCATGAAACCCAAATATATCAATTCTGTTTTGAAAAATTCACACTTACTAATCTTTACCCTTAAGTTATGTTGTCTTAATCTCTGTAGTACTAGTTCTAACTTACGTAGATGTTCTTCTAAGGTGTTGGAAAAGATTACAAGATCATCCATATAGGCATGCAATATATCCCCTAACAAGTCTCCAAACACTATGTTAATCATTCTTGTAAATGTTATAGGAGCACAACGTAAACCAAAAGGCATCCGTAAAAATTCATAATGTCCCCTGGCTGTGCTGAAGGCTGTGTATGGGATACTATCTTCTTCTAATGATATCTGGTGAAAGCCTTTAAGTAAGTCCAAACTGGTAAAATATTTATTCTGACCTAACAAAGACAAAATATCGTCAGTACATGGCACTGGGAATCGATCAGGGATCGTTTCCTCGTTTAGACGACGAAAGTCGACGCAGATACGCCATGTTCGATCTTTTTTCGGTACAACTATTAAAGGAAAATTATAAGGGCTATTTGATTTTCTAATGACTCCTTCCTCTAACATTTTACCTACTTCATCATTTATTTCATTCTGGAATTTCATAGGGAGTCTGTACGAGGGTACATATATAATTTTCTGTTTGTCTTTTAACCTTATTTGATGCTCGATCACATCTGTTTTTCCTAAGGATCCATCCGTAGTGGAAAAGACATCTGTATATTTATTTAAAAGTTCAAAAATTTTCTGCTGAATTTCTTCGTCTTGAATGTCCTTACTGATTTTATTTTTAATAGATCGTAAAAGGGATTCATCCGCAACTGATTGAGAGTGATTGATTTCAGCAACGGTAAGAATACGATGTTTATAAACTTCTACATCCAAGATATGTTGATTTTTGTGAATTACTAAAGTGTTATTTAAATGATTACAGACTTCGATATTACATTGCTGATGTGAGCCTACTGTATAAATAGCTTGTGTGACAGACAATCCGTTGGTTTTCAAAGTATCGGAAAGGATTAATATTTCAGATCCCGGTAGTGTTTTCTTTATTTGCACTATTAAATTCGAAGGTATGTTTGGTTCGATATATTGCGTGCAAGATGATATTACGGGTGAACGAGAATTCTGCTGGGTCGCGTACATTATTTCTTTATTAGTGAGACAAGTTATTGGTTCTTCAACGTACGTTACGGTTACATTTGTCGTCTCCTTTTTATCCAAAACTGACTTTAAAGTATTAGAAGACTTATAGAATTTCCCTTTGATATACACGCCGTGCTTTGCAGGAGCTAAGATAATGTTTTGATTTCCCATAGATGGGTATCCTATAATTACAGCTGGATACATATTAATGTTTTTCACTACAACAAATGTATCGGCAAACGTGCGATTACCGACTCTGAACTGAATATGAGTTATGCCTATGACGTTTAATTCATTATTTCCTATACCTGAAAGTCTGATTCCTGATTTTTCAATCGGAAAGTTTGAAAACAACAAATGATGCGTCTTCAAATCCATAATATTACGTGGACTACCAGAGTCAAAAAATAACGTAAAGGATTTGTGTTCTAAATTTACAGCATATAAGGTTGGCCGTAACTCATTTTGGCTTATTATTGTATGAATTCGTTGCAAATCTACGGGAGCATGCACTGTTTTACTTAATTCGGCCGTGTGTTTCATAGGAAAATCTATTGTCTCACAATTATCTGATAAAACATTAAATTGATTGTTCAATACTATTGATGTTGACATAAATGACCTTGACCCAACATCACTCTCTTCCCCTCTAGAGTTAACTATGTGGTATTTGCTTTGCTCTGCACATTCTGAAAATTAGGCTGACTTTGCGAGGTCTGGTTTGACGGCCCAGGCTCAGCGATATTTGAAGAAGTGTTTGTTTGTTTCGGACTCTGAACTGCATTGACATTTTGTTGTTTCTTCTTATTGTTAAAATGAGGATTTTTCTTTTTATTTCCATATGGAACTGACTGTGGAATTGACTGTGTATTTCTAGGATATTGTTGTGTCTTACGCGCGTAACATTGACTATAAGAGTGTGATCCTGTGTTGTGAACTGAACAAAATTTCGTTCTACAGTCTGCGCTTATGTGACCTTGACGTTTGCAGTTGTAACACGTCACTCCCGCTACTGGATTATTAATTACGTTCACTGTTTGTGGTTTTGTTTCATTCTTAGCAAAAACTTGAGTTAACACGGGATCGAGATCTGGACACTTGGACATGTGCTTCTTTATCTGTTTATAGACATCCAATTCCGTACTTGCAGGCATTAACTTCTTATCAAAGCACCGCACTAAAGCTTCAGGCAACATAAGTGTCATGCATGTTAAATACATTAATCGTAAAAAAATCTTTCACGGAGATATTATCGTTAGTAACCCAAGTGGAATTACCTAAAATGTCCTGATATTCGTTAAGCCTATCAGCTATGAGAGCTGCTCTCTCAACAACATTAAGCCGATTCATAGTGGCTTGATTAAGTGTATTTCGTAACGTTAACACTACATCCAAAGCTTCCTCACCCCCATAGATCGCGCGTAACCTAACTTTGAAATCATCCCAAGTAACTGCTTCCTGAAATGAAACACCTCTTAAATACGCACTCGCATCCCCCTTAGAAAAATCTATAAAACTTTTAGCTTCTTGTAATTGTACAAAAGGATCTACGATTTGTTTGGCATTTAAATGGGCATCAACGGATGAAATCCATGACTCCACATTTTGTGGCAAGAACCCGTTGACACGGCCTTGAAAAGGAAGGATTGCTGACCTGGCATTTACAAGCGTCACAATTGGAGGAGGATTAGCCTGGCCTACACCACTAGGTCCAGGGGTAGGGCTGACAGGAGGAGCCATGACTGCTGTATTCTTTTTTTTTCTATCTCTTTGACCCCTTTCAATCCTATCAAAATATCTATATGAGTACAGACGCCCACTGCGTAAACGCATATGTATAATAAAATTCCCCCAACAATGTTACTAATCCCAATACATTTCCCCCCAAGAGTTTATGAAAGAAAAAGGAATTAGCACAAAGAAAGAAAAATTCTAAATGAGAATTCGGAGTTTCTTATAACAAAGTTTAGGAATTCACTCACCCCAGTAATAATTGACTAACGACTTGTGATAACTACACTTCACTGCACAAACTGAAATGAATACAAAATCTCTGTACTTAGCTTACATATGAAGTCGAGTCGTCTCTCTCTCTCTCTCTCTCTTGATGTTTTGTTAGCGATGTCTCGTTCTAGTTTCTTGTAGAATGTAGGTCTTCCTGGATATGTTTTGCAATAGTTGAATGCCAGTCCTTGGGTTTCCTAGGATGTTGATTGAAGATTCTATTTGTATACTAACATATGTTGGTGTTAGCATTTTCGTTGGACTTAGTCAAAATTGTAGATTCTTGTAGATAGTTTTATTTTGAAGTCTTGAAGATCATTCTCTGGTTTCACAGCTTTTATGTTGAAGTCTTGAAGATATATCTCTGGTTTTACAGCTATTTATTTTGAAGTCTTGAAGATATTTCTCTAATTCTTAGAGTTTAACCGCTGTCTTTGAGTTTAATCGCTGCCACCATTTATTGGTGTGCTACTGTCTTAAGCACACATTTGAGTATGAGTTGTTTTCAAATGTATTTGAATGGTTTACTGAACACATTTTAGTAGTTTTTAAGTTTTATTGTGAATAACAACTGAGTTAAACATCTCCATCACTGGAGGAAGCTGTGTTGGTCCACATGACCAATTCTGGTGAAGTTTTGATATGAACTGAACAAATTACTGATATCCCAAAAATCGTACACTTGCTTTAATTTGGATAAGTGACGGAATCGGAAGACACCTGCATCCGGTGACGTCACAAACTTTCACACGAAGAGACAATGTGTTGACACTAAGAAAGAATGACAACTTAGCATCTTACATCCTGTACACAATTTGAGTTGACCATAGCAAATCTCACGGCCAGCTCTTCCAACCAACATGACATATTACGTCATTTGTTTTAAACATGTAATATTACTATTCTAAATATTACACATGTAGCCGTTTCAGATTAGAATCCGATGTTCTTGCTGAAGGCATGAATCTCACTGACTCTTTTAGCTGTGGCTAAGCATACCAGGAAAAGAGTCTTTAAGGTGAGATCTTTCAGGGAGGCTGATTGTAACGGCTCGAACCTGTCTGACATAAGGAATCTTAGTACCACGTCTAAATTCCAACCAGGTGTAACCAAACGACGGTCCTTCGTGGTCTCAAAAGACTTAAGGAGGTCCTGTAGATCTTTATAGTTGGAAAGATCTAAGCCTCTGCGACGGAAGACTGATGCCAACATGCTTCTGTAACCCTTGATAGTGGGAGCTGAAAGCGATCGTTCTTTCCTCAGATATAAGAGGAAGTCAGCTATTTGAGTTACAGAGGTACTGGTTGAGGATACGGATACTGACTTGCACCAGTTTCGGAAGATTTCCCACTTCGTTTGGTAGACTCTAAGGGTGGATGTACTCCTTGCTCTAGCAATCGCTCTGGCTGCCTCCTTCGAAAAGCCTCTAGCTCTCGAGAGTCTTTCGATAGTCTGAAGGCAGTCAGACGAAGAGCGTGGAGGCCTTGGTGTACCTTCTTTACGTGTGGCTGACGTAGAAGGTCCACCCTTAGGGGAAGTGTTCTGGGAACGTCTACTAGCCATCGAAGTACCTCGGTGAACCATTCTCTCGCGGGCCAGAGGGGAGCAACTAGCGTCAACCTTGTCCCTTAGTGAGAGGCGAACTTCTGCAGTACCTTGTTGACAATCTTGAACGGAGGGAATGCATATAGATCTAGATGTGACCAATCTAGGAGAAAGGCATCTATATGAACTGCTGCTGGGTCCGGGATTGGAGAGCAAAATATTGGGAGCCTCTTGGTCATCGAGGTTGCGAAGAGATCTATGGTTGGCTGGCCCCAGGTGGCCCAAAGTCTCTTGCATACATCCTTGTGGAGGGTCCATTCTGTTGGAATTATTTGTCCCTTCCGACTGAGACAATCTGCCATGACATTCAAGTTGCCTTGGATGAACCTCGTTACTAGTGATATGTTTAGACCTTTTGACCAGGTGAGGAGGTCCCTTGCGATCTCGTACAACGTCAGAGAGTAGGTCCCTCTTTGCTTGGAGATGTACGCCAAAGCCGTGGTGTTGTCCGAGTTCACCTCCACCACTTTGCCTTGAAGGAGAGACCTGAAGCTTTTCCAGGCCAGACGTACTGCCAGTAGCTCCTTGCAGTTGAAATGCATTGTCCTTTGACTCGAGTTCCATATCCCCGAGCATTCCCGACCGTCTAATGTCGCACCCCAGCCTACGTCCGATGCGTCCGAGAAGAGAACGTGGTTGGGAGTCTGAACAGCCAGGGGAAGACCCTCTCTTAGGTTGATATTGTCCTTTCACCAAGTCAGACAAGACTATCTTTTCGGAAACCGGGATCGAGACCGCTTCTAGCGTCTTGTCCTTTTTCCAGTGAAAAGCTAGATGGTATTGAAGAGGACGGAGGTGTAGTCTTCCTAGTGACACAAATTGATCCACGGATGACAGTGTCCCTACCAGACTCATCCACAGCCTGACTGAGCAGCGTTCCTTCTTCAGCATCTTCTGGATGGATAGCAGGGCTGGGGGCTGATCGTCTTGTTGTTCAGCAACGTCCTCATCAGAGGGTTCCTCATCCGAAACTGATGAGGAAACAGCAACGGAGTGGGCAACGTCTGGCTCGCTGAACCCGGTCGCACTGGTGGATGCGTGACGGAGCCGGACGCAATATCATGGAACTGCTGCACAGTCTGTGAACTGTCAACAACCATGAGTGCGCGAGGAAGCACAGCGTTAACCCGAGACTGTCTAGACCGTCTGGGTTGTGCAGTCAACACCCTACCGGGTTGCTGAGGTTGACGCACTGCGTCAAAACAAGTCACCTCTGCTGGTTGTTGAACGTCCTGAACGTCAAAAACCACCTCCGAGCGTCGCTTAATGTCAACGTGCGGCTGGCAACCCACACTGGGTCGCATCGGTGGAGTAACCACCTCAACTGGCAGACGCGAGTAGGTTACCTCAGCGTCAACAGGGCGCACAACCGACCGGTTGGAAGGTTGTTGGCCAGAAAGTTCTTCTCCGCATTTAAGTCCTCTATCAAGGACGCAAGCTTGGACTGCATGTCTTGCAGCAAAGCCCATTTAGGGTCTACGGGAGCAGGTGTGGCAACAGACGGGGTTAGCGACTGAGGCGGAACCGTTTACCATCCCTGAAAGCCTTGTTATGCGTGACATAATAGTACAGCAAAACTTCAAAGGCTCGACAACAGCTGTGAAGTTGACCTGTAAACAACTTGGCGCGTCTCCTGGCTAGGCGCCAGGGAGAGTCTACCAGAACTGAGAAGTCTATCTGGGCAGAGTAATGAACTCCCAAGCCGAGAACTTCTCTCGTGTCATATCAGACTCTCGCTCTATAAACCAGTTTAAAAGAAGGGAAAGCAAAGGCTGTATCCCCCAAACTCCTCCTGGTGAAAAACCAGTCGCCTAGCCAACGTAACGCTCTCTAGGAGAGCGAGAGAGCACTAGCTTAAAAACAACGGCTTCGAAATAGCTAGGCCTAGTGTAAGCTCTGACGTTTAGGCGAACGAGGAGCAGCAGTTACAAAAAGATCCGGACGAAGATCCTTAAAAAAATCATCATGATTTAATTAAAGTCCATAGAAGGCTAAGCAGCTTTAGGCTCCTCTCCATCTGACAGAGTCCTCAAGGGAATATCAGTAGGAGGGAGAACAGCAACTTCCTTATCTACAGGAACCTTGTCCGATAAAAGCGGAGTCTCTTACTGGTGCATTAGTAGCGGACCAGAACGCAACGTCATGTAACTGCTTGACAGTCTGTGAACTGTCAACAACTGAACTGTCAACCACAACAGGTGCGTGAGGACGCACAGCGTCCACTCGAGACTGCTTTGACTGCCTAGACTGAGCAGTCAAAACAACTCTAGAATGCGGAGGTTGACGCACAGCGTCAAAACAAGTCAACTCAGATTGTTAGTGAACGTCTTGAACGTCAACAGGAGCATCAGCCAGTGGCCTAACGTCCAAATGCGGCTGAAAAACCACACGAGACCGCATCGAGTGTGGTTCTAAACAACCTGACTGACGTGACTAAGCTACGCCAACGTCAACAATAAGCACAAAGGAACGTTAGGTTGGCTGAAAGCCAGGATATCGATGAGATAAACGGCTACACTCAACGGACTAATCGGCAGAATAGTCTTCCATAAGGGAGGCAAGCATATACTGCATGTTTTGCCATACAACCCCTTAAGGATCAACGGAAATGGTTGTGGTAATAGACGAGGGTAACGTCTGTGACCGCAACACTTTGCCTACAAAAAAAGACTCTCGGAGTCTGTGTTACGCTTTTGTTAGGCGGCGAGCAGTTATCCGATGACTGCATAGGGTCAGAGCTGTCCTAATGGCTGTAACCAGGACGCTGGACCTGTCCTGAAAGGACTGACTTTCGCTTAAGGGCTCCGAAACCTTGTGACAGGTTTCTTATGCGAAAAGCCTACGGATGGCGAGGAGAAACAACGTCTCTCTCGTCTTATGGTAGGGGAGATCTTGGTAAGATACACCCGATACCATAGAGGGAATACGTCTGTTCGTTGGTCAAGGCCTCTCGAACCCATAAGTCGTTTGACATTACTTCTCCCCTGGGCTTGGGAGCTTGTAAGAGGTCCCGGACTAGGTGAACGACAGGCACGAACAGACGAACCCTCGGACGCAACACTGTAACACTTTGCGCCTCGGACGCAACACTAACACTTTGCGCATATCACTTTATCACTTCGATTTTCTGTTTTGCACTAATTTTTACCTGAAACACACAATTCTACCCTTCATTAAAAGGTAGTAATTGCGAAATTAGTCGTATAATGCAAGCTCATAATACCAGCAAAAAACAGAAAACATATTTTAAGATAAAAAGAAAAATCAGTGGCTGGGAAAAAGACTAAACACTAGTTCATATAACTACGTTTTCAATCTCTCACCGCACATAGCCTGGGGACGAGAATAAAAACCTAAAAACGTTTTATCCTTCCTCCCCGTACAGCGACTAGGGACGTGAGTAACACGAGAACAACGTTACCCGCTTGAACGGAACGTTTTCTCTCCTCTCTCTCCCTCCGTCTCTATCTCTCTCTCTCTTTCTCTCTTGATTTTGCACCTAAGAGAAGAGCCCAATTATATATCGTCAAAAAAAAAACATGTTATTTGACTAAAGGAAAAAACTGAAAGGTTTTTCAAATAAAAAGTTCCTTTAAATTAGAATTTAAAACATTTAAGCTAAGAAAGAATGAACAAAACGTCAGAATCGATTTACTCTTACTGCAAAGTGAAACCGTGATACACTCTCTCTCTATCGTAACGATAGAGCGCATGTTGAACGTCCTGAACGTCAACAACTGCGTAGCATAAAAAACTAAACGTTAGTTCATCTTTGAAAACAGTACGAAGACTATCAAAGAAATTCTTTCATAAAATATTTCATTTAAAAAGTTTTAAATCCTTAGCTCTTTAAAAGCTAAAGACGATATATAGGGCTCAACGTTGATTAACTTCGGTTTCCAAGTTAGGACCGCCTACTCTCAGGAAAGTTCTATATAAACAAAGCATTAAAAATTTATTTTTATATGTTTATAAAAAATGGAAAGTTAATCGAAGAGGCCTAATAAAGGCGGAGAGATATAAAATATATATAGCAAAATCTATAACGTGATAAGATAATTACTAAAAGCCTAAACACACTTCCGTCTAAGGGAAGGGTCGGCCATTTAAAAGTCAAAGAAAGTCCATACTCTCTTTGTTACCATAATTAAATCTATCCAAAACGAGTTCAAGTTTTAAGATGAAGATAAAACACCTGCATAGCGAAAGCTCAAAACTAGAATAGTGTACTTCACCAAATAGTTGTGAAAACAAATCCAGTTAGCAACAGCGAATTAGTAGGTCTTGCCGGTAGCCCGACAGAGAGAAAATTGAGTTCTTTGTTTACAATGAGTAATGGGTATCTGAACGACAGATGGCGCTGTTGAGTACACCCCATACCTGTGTAGCGATCGCTGGCGAATTTTTACGTAGAGTTTTTCTATCGAGCAACAGAGTTGCAGCTATTATAATCACCGGCTAAGTTAAATATTGAAAACTGATTGTTTGTTTTGTTTCAAGAATATAAAGTCAACTGTGACTTTGGAATTCATATGTCAAAGAAAGTGCGTGTTGGTAGCTGACTGCCATGGATTACGTTGTGCAGATGTGTAGTGGACGTTGCTTCTCACTTTTTGAGTTTATTGGCTAGTTTCATGGACATTACTACATTGGAGCTCCAGACATTATTTTTATTGGCTGGTTTCATGGACATTACTACATTGGAGCTCCAGACATTACATTGGAACTCCAGAGTTAGCAAATAGTTTTCTGCATGACATTCATCCCCAACCTTC
Organism: Palaemon carinicauda; assembly: GCF_036898095.1. NCBI lineage: Eukaryota > Metazoa > Arthropoda > Malacostraca > Decapoda > Palaemonidae > Palaemon > Palaemon carinicauda. The sequence continues at coordinate 125,892,260 of NC_090736.1, forward strand.
AATGCTTGCCACTTATGATTCTATTTTAGATAAGTGAAGTGCTTAACCAAAAGGTTACAGACATTTGCAAATTTACCCCTTCGAGTTTGTACAATATATATCTAACACTGAAATACTTGGCGACAGGGATGAAATGTGTAGCGAAAAGAGTACACTTGCCAGAAAATAGGAGCAGTAAGAATGTTTAATCACTAGCGATGCAACCATCAAGCAGAGTAAACCCAATGAATAATTATTTCAATTAAGTAACGAGTCATTTGTAATAATACATTATTGTGATGAAGACTTCTACGAACTACTCTACTCCATAGAAAATGTAATGGAAAATTAAGTTTACAATGCATCTGAAAATCTGGCAACGGTCCCCCCAAGTGTTTTCACAGTGTTTCATTAACATTATTCAATTTTGATTAGAGTATTTTTTTTTATCATCAAAGACTTGTGTGTTTAGATATACAGCCTTTCTCTATTTTACCCATTCACTGTATTCTCCCACAAATAAAGAAAAAAAAAAGATTCCCTAGTGAAACCCAATTATTATAGGTAAAAGGGAATCCTGTATCTCCTAAATCTGGTTATTTGCGCACTATTCAAACTAGAAAAATAATTTTCATATATGATTTCTTAATCTGGTTAAAACTTATTTTACCAAAAGATCTACAATCTCTACAATATCAAGAAAACTACTGTATCTTATAAACTCTGTAAATAGAGCAAACATTACATGTCCCTATAGACAAAGGAATATTACCTTGAAAATTATAACTAGTTTATACAGGAATCTTTTGAGGCTTTCACAGGGAGATGGGGTCCAACTGAAACTTCTCATTTTTCCACATTGCTCTGCTTTGCCAGGAAAGGGTTGGATAGTTACAATCTGAAATGTATTAAAAATACAGTGATAAAACTAAGATAAATCCAAATGTCAATATATCAAATAAATCAAAATGCAAATTTATCTTATTATCAACTTATAACCTAAAATTCTTCTACAGTATTTTTGAAATATCTACTTTGTTTCCCCCCCCCCAACCCCGCCAAATTACTACCACTGTTCGCCAAACCTAATTTCCATTAAAATAATATTAAATGGCTGGAGTGTACATACTGTAGATAATGCAAACAAAAGGGAACCATCTTATCCAAATTTATACCCGTCTCTTCAGCCATATGCAACTTATATCAAAAAGATTTTTTCGTAAAACTTTGTATTTTCAAAATGACAATTATCTATGACATCTATATCTTCATCTTTACTCTTAGATTTTACATTAAAACATGTTAATTGTATAAAATGACAAGGATAAAAGATATACTTCAATAAAATGTTATTTTCATTAGTAAAATAAATTTTTGAATATACTTACCCGATGATCATGTAGCTGTCAACTCCGTTGCCCGACAGAAATCTAAGGTCGGGATACGCCAGCGATCGCTATACAGGTGGGGGTGTACACAACAGCGCCATCTGTGAGTAGGTACACTCAAGTACTTCTTGTCAACAAGAACTCAATTTTCTCCTCGGTCCACTGGTTCTCTATGGGGAGGAAGGGAGGGTCCTTAAATTCATGATCATCGGGTAAGTATATTCAAAAATTTATTTTACTAATGAAAATAACATTTTTCAATATTAATCTTAACCGATGATCATGTAGCTGATTCACACCCAGGGTGGTGGGTGGAGACCAGCATACATGTTAACATAAGAAGCTAAGTATCCCATATTTCATTTTAGCAGTTATTCAAAATAACAAACATAAAATAAATAAGTACCTGGTAAGGAAGTCGACTTGAACTATTACTCTGCCTTTTTTAAGTACGTCTTCCTTACTGAGCCTAGCGGTCCTCTTAGGATGCTGAACGACTCCTAGGTGCTGAAGTATGAAGGGCTGCAACCCATACTAAAGGACCTCATCACAACCTCTAATCTAGGTGCTTCTCAAGAAAGAATTTGACCACCCGCCAAATCAACCAGGATGCGGAAGGCTTCTTAGCCTTCCGTACAACCCAAAAAACAACAATAAAAAGTATTCAAGAGAAAGATTAAAAAGGTTATGGGATTATGGGAATGTAGTGGCTGAGCCCTCACCTACTACTGCACTCGCTGCTACGAATGGTCCCAGGGTGTAGCAGTTCTCGTAAAGAGACTGGACATCTTTGAGATAGAATGATGCGAACACTGACTTGCTTCTCCAATAGGTTGCATCCATAACACTCTGCAGAGAACGGTTCTGTTTGAAGGCCACTGAAGTAGCGACAGCTCTAACTTCATGTGTCCTTACCTTCAGCAAAGCAAGGTCTTCTTCCTTCAGATGAGAATGTGCTTCTCTAATCAGAAGCCTGATGTAGTAAGAAACTGCGTTCTTAGACATCGGTAGAGAAGGCTTCTTGATAGAACACCATAAAGCTTCTGATTGTCCTCGTAATGGCTTTGACCGTCTTAAATAGTACTTAAGAGCTCTTACTGGGCAAAGTACTCTCTCTAGTTCGTTCCCCACCAAGTTGGACAGGCTTGGGATCTCGAACGACTTGGGCCAAGGACGGGAAGGAAGCTCGTTTTTAGCCAAAAAAACCGAGCTGCAAGGAACACGTAGCCGTTTCAGATGTAAAACCTATGTTCCTGCTGAAGGCGTGGATCTCACTGACTCTTTTAGCTGTTGCTAAGCAAACGAGGAAAAGTCTTTAATGTGAGATCCTTAAAAGAGGCTGATTGAAGCGGTTCGAATCTTGATGACATTAGGAACCTTAAAACCACGTCTAGGTTCCAGCCTGGTGTGGACAACCGACGTTCCTTTGAGGTCTCAAAAGACCTAAGGAGGTCCTGTAGATCTTTGTTGGTGGAAAGATCCAAGCCTCTGTGGCGGAAGACCGCAGCCAACATACTCCTGTAACCCTTGATCGTAGGAGCTGACAGTGATCTTACGTTCCTTAGATGTAACAGGAAGTCAGCTATCGGTGTTACAGTGGTACAGGTTGAGGAAACTGCATTTGCCTTGCACCAGCTTCGGAAGACTTCCCATTTAGACTGATAGACTCTGAGAGTGGATGTCCTCCTTGCTCTGGCAATCGCTCTGGCTGCCTCCTTCGAAAAGCCTCTAGCTCTTGAGTGTCTTTCGATAGTCTGAAGGCAGTCAGACGAAGAGCGTGGAGGTTTGGGTGTACCTTCTTTACGTGAGGTTGACGCAGAAGGTCCACTCTTAGAGGAAGAGTCCTGGGAACGTCCACTAGCCATTGCAGTACCTCGGTGAACCATTCTCTCGCGGGCCAGAGGGGAGCAACCAACGTCAACCGTGTCCCTTCGTGAGAGGCGAACTTCTGAAGTACCCTGTTGACAATCTTGAACGGCGGGAACGCATACAGGTCTAGATGGGACCAATCCAGCAGAAAGACATCCACGTGAACTGCTGCTGGGTCTGGAATCGGAGAACAATACATCGGGAGCCTCTTGGTCATTGAGGTAGCGAATAGATCTATGGTGGGCTGACCCCACAGGGCCCATAGCCTGCTGCAAACATTCTTGTGAAGGGTCCACTCTGTGGGGATGACCTGACCCTTCCGGCTGAGGCGATCTGCCATGACATTCATATCGCCCTGAATGAACCTCGTTACCAGCGAAAGCTTTCAATCTTTTGACCAAATGAGGAGGTCCCTTGCGATCTCGAACAACTTCCTCGAATGAGTCCCTCCTTGCTTGGAGATGTAAGCCAAGGCTGTGGTGTTGTCGGAGTTTACCTCCACCACCTTGTTTAGCTGGAGGGACTTGAAGTTTATCAAGGCCAGATGAACTGCCAACAACTCCTTGCAATTGATGTGAAGTGTCCTTTGCTCTTGATTCCACATGCCCGAGCATTCCTGTCCGTCCAGTGTCGCACCCCAGCCCATGTCCGATGCGTCCGAGAAGAGACGGTGGTCGGGGGTCTGAACAGCCAATGGTAGACCTTCCTTGAGAAGAATGCTGTTCTTCCACCACGTTAGAGTAGACCTCATCTCTTCGGAAACAGGCACTGAGACCGCCTCTAGCGTCATGTCCTTTCTCCAGTGAGCAGCTAGATGATACTGAAGGGGGCGGAGGTGGAGTCTCCCTAACTCGATGAACTGGGCCAGCGATGAAAGTGTCCCTGTTAGACTCATCCACTGCCTGACTGAACATCGGTTCCTTCTCAGCATGCTCTGGATGCATTCTAGGGCTTGATTGATCCTTGGGGCCGACGGAAAAGCCCGAAAAGCTCGACTCTGAATCTCCATACCTAGATAGACAATGGTCTGGGATGGGACGAGCTGGGACTTCTCTATATTGACCAGGAGGCCCAATTCCTTGGTCAGATCCATAGTCCATCTGAGATTCTCCAGACAGCGACGACTTGACGGAGCTCTTAAAAGCCAGTCGTCCAAATAGAGGGAGGCTCTGATGTCTGCCAAGTGAAGGAATTTGGCAATATTCCTCATCAGTCTGGTAAACACAAGAGGTGCCGTGCTTAGGCCAAAGCACAGGGCTTGGAACTGGTACACAACCTTTCCAAAGACGAACCTTAGGAAAGGTTGGGAGTCTGGATGGATGGGGACGTGAAAGTACGCGTCTTTCAGGTCTAACGAGACCATCCAGTCCTCCTGCCTGACCGCTGCTAGGACAGACTTCGTCGTCTCCATCGTGAACGTCTGCTTGGTGACAAAAGCATTGAGAGCACTGACGTCCAGCACCGGTCTCCAACCTCCTGTCTTTTTCGCTACCAGGAAGAGACGGTTGTAGAAGCCCGGGGATTGATGGTCCCGGACTATGACTACCGCTTCCTTTTGTAGCAAGAGCGACACCTCTTGTTGCAACGCTAGCCTCTTGTCCTTCTCCTTGTAGTTGGGAGAGAGGTTGATGGAAGATGTAGCTAGAGGGGGACTGCGGCAGAACGGAATTCTGTACCCCTCCTTTAGCCACTTCACAGACTGAGCGTCTGCACCTCTGCTCTCCCAAGCTTACCAGAAGGTCTTGAGCCTGGCTCCCACTGCTGTCTGGAGAGGAAGGCAGTCAGATCCTGCCTTTTGCGGACTTGGAACCCTTCTTGGATTTGCCACGGTGACTGTCGGCACGGGTACCTCCTCTGCTGGAGGTTCTGCCACGAAAGGGCGGGATGAACCTAGTTGCAGGTGTGTCTACTGCTGCAGGACGGAAGGGTCTAGGTACGGAAGGTAAGGTTTTAGCCTTACGTGCGAAAGATGCCATCAGATCATGGGTATCCTTCTGGATAAGCGAGGCAGCCATCCCCTTGATCAGCTCCTCCGGAAACAGACACTTGGAGAGAGGAGCAAACAACAACTCCGACTTCTGGCAAGGGGTGATACCAGCCGACAAGAAGGAGCAAAGATGTTCTCTCTTCTTAAGCACTCCCGATACGTACGAAGCCGCAAGTTCACCAGACCCATCCCGAATGGCTTTGTCCATGCTAGACATGATCAGCATGGCAGAGTCCTTATCCGAAGGGGAAGTCTTTCTGCTTAATGCTCCCAAACACCAATCGAGAAAGTTGAAGATCTCGAAGGCACGAAAGACTCCCTTCAACAGATGATCCATGTCAGAAAAGGACCAGCAGATCTTCGATCGTCTCATAGCCAGCCTGCGGGGAGAGTCAACCAGACTTGAGAAGTCGCCCTGGGCAGAGGCAGGAACTCCCAAGCCGGGTTCCTCTCCCGTGGCATACCAGACGCTCGACTTGGAAGCAAGCTTGGTAGGTGGAAAGATGAAAGCAGTCTTTCCCAGTTGCTTCTTGGACTGCAACCACTCTCCCATAACCCTCAAAGCTCTCTTGGATGAGCGTGCGAGAACAAGCTTGGTGAAGGCAGGAGCAGCAGACTGCATGCCCAGAGCAAACTCGGAGGGAGGAGAGCGAGGGGTTGCAGACACAAACTGTTCTGGATACAAGTCCCTGAACAAGGCAAGGACTTTACGAAAGTCTAAGGAGGGAGGCGTAGACTTGTGGCCCTTCAAAGTCGGAGTGCGGTTCATCCAAATGTGCAGCTTCGTCATCTGATACTCCATCATCCGAAAGCTGAGTAGGAAGTGGCAAAGGCAGAGCAGAAAGCTGAACGGCTGAATCCGGCAGTACGGGTGCATGCGTAGCTGCTGCGGACTGCGCATCGGTGGTGGAGCTCTCACAGGTGGAGTGTGGGAGCAGGCAGCCGCAGTATCTGCTGAGCGCACAACCTCGGCGGGTTGTAGGTTAACAGGTGCAGTGTCAACCTTCTCAGCATGATACTCTTGCATGAACGCAGCAAGCTGAGACTGCATAGTCTGCAGCATGGACCACTTAGGGTCTACCGTGGTTGGAGCAGCAACAGACGGAGCAGTAGCCTGTTGTGGAACCACTCTACCTCTCTTGGGAGGTGTGCAGTCATCGGAAGACTGCGGCGAGTCCGAACTGACCCAGTGGCTACACCTGGGCCGTTGGACTCGCTCGGAAGGGACCTTACGCTTGAGCGGTCGTGAAACCTTGGTCCATCGCTTCCTCCTGGAAACTTCTTCCACAGACGAGGAATGGTAGGGCTCATTCGTCTCTTTGTGGAGGGGACGATCTCTGACAGATACGTCCGCAACCACTGAGGATACATCCGTGCGCTGATCAAGGCCTGCCGAAGCCTTTGGTCCTTCGACATTGCTTCTCCCCTGGGCTTGGGAGCTTGCAAGAGGTCCCGGACTGGGAGGACGACTGGCACGCACAGATGTACCCTCATGCGCAACACTGACACTGACACTTTTCACATCACTAGCACTGATAACACTTCCCACTGCACTTTTCGCTTTCAGCTCTTTGACATCTGCCAAAAGCTGATTACGGTCATTAGCCAATGACTCCACTCTGTCACCGAGAGCCTGAATGGCACGCATCATATCCACCATGGATGGCTGAGCACTAGTAGCAGGGTCGGGAGTCACCACTACAGGGGAAGGAAAAGGTTGAGGGGCATGGGGAGAGGAAAAATCCACAGAGCGAGAAGAACTCCTCCTGATTCTCTCCTTCTCTAACCTACGTGCATTTTTAAGGAATTCGTTAAAATCGAATTCCGAAAGCCCAGCGCATTCCTCACATCGATCTTCCAATTGACAGGATTTACCCCTACAATTGGAACAAACGGTGTGAGGATCTATGGAGGCCTTCGGAAGACGCCTAGAACAAGCCCTAACGCTACACTGCCTGTACTTAGGGACTTGAGACTGGTCAGACATCTTGAATTGTAGAAATAGTCAAGGGGGGATTCCAAAATCTAGCAAAGTTCGTTAACAATTAATCCAAATTAATTCCAAAAGCTTGCTAAGCTAATGATAAAGCTTCCTGAATAGCGAAGGCTAAACTCTAGAGTGAATACATCACCAAATCGTGAACAACAACTCCAGAATCAACAGCGTATCCAAGTAGGTCTTGCCGGTGGCACGACAGAGGAAAAATTGAGTTCTTGTTGACAAGAAGTACTTGAGTACCTACTCACAGATGGCGCTGTTGTGTACACCCCCACCTGTATAGCGATCGCTGGCGTATCCCGACCTTAGATTTCTGTCGGGCAACGGAGTTGACAGCTACATGATCATCGGGTAAGATTAATATTGAAAAATTACACTTAAATACATTGAGCAAACCGTTAAAAGGCAAAATATGCTTTGCTGTCATACTGTAACAATGGAACTGATTGCATTGTAAGTTACTCCTATTTGTTTTGCTTGCAATATTTCCGATATAATGCAATGGGTATATTTCCACATGATTTAAAAACTTAGTAATACGAATAATGCAGTTTAAAATAATTTAAGGCTAACCCTCATCCTACCAGTACAGTACTCTCAAACTGATAACCTCATGGAAATTTTCTTAATAAACTTTCCAAAGCTAACAGACCATTTCTTATTTAGTTGGCTCTTACAACAACAACCTATATCTCATACATTTGGATGTTATTACTTTGTTTCATTGAGGAAAACTAAAATTACATGAAATTTTTACCATTTACAATCTTGTTAACATTTACTTACAAAATCTATCTAAACTCTGTAAAAGATATATTACCATGAATTTCTAAAGAATGTAATATGGAAAATGTCTAAGAAAGAAATAAGATACATCAAACAAGATTTCTCTTTTAAATTTAAAATGCTTTATAACCCTAATTGTAAAAATCAAAAACTCATGTCCACAAAATTTAAATGAAAAGTGATATAGCAAAAATTCCTACTTGAGGGAAACATTTTGGAAACTAATTTCAGCATATCAACTAACTTCATAACTATTACCAATATAATTCATGTAGCCTAACATACAAGTACTTTAAGCCAACCTATAAAGCATATATCCTAAGATGGTACCACACTACCTATATGTATAGAAATTTTAATGCATTCATCCACTCTAGTATCGACTTTTTACAAGTATAGTACATCTATCATTGTTATCCCTACCTAAATTGAAATCCTAAAGCCAGACTTCTCGCGACATGCATTGGAGGTACTTGTACTCACATAGATTGTGCCCGTCATCTGCATACTTGAACGATGTTATTTTCACAATGGCTATACATTGTCAGTCATCTGCATACTTAAAGAAGTTAGGCTCATGATGGAGGCAAAACCTGATGAATGGGAGCTAGGAGTGTTGGTGATAATGGCAAAATAAGGAGATCTGACCAATTACAATAATTACAGAGGCATCAAACTTAAATCACTTATGAAAATACATAGTTATGTATGCTCATTCTAAAAAGACTACAGAGAAATATGATGTGCACTTTTCTCAATGTCTGGCTTTGATGGTTTTCATAGGCTGTCTCCTCTTCATTCTATAATATAATTTTTAGGCCTTCCTACTTTCCTTAAAGGGTCGTCCTATTTTATATTTTTACTTATTCGCCTCTTCCAACTTTCTTGGTCGCCCCACTTTCCTCCTCTTCTTCACCTCTTCAAACTTCCTTGGGCGCCCCACTTTCCTCCTCTTCTTCACCTCTTCTAACTTCCTTGGGCGCCCCACTTTCCTCCTTTCCTTCGCCTCTTCTAACTTCCTTGGGCGCCCCACTTTCCTCCTTTCCTTCGCCTCTTCTGACTTTTTTGGACGCCCCACTTTCCTCCTTTCCTTCGCCTCTTCTAACTTCCTTGGGCGCCCCACTTTCCTCCTTTCCTTCGCCTCTTCTAACTTCCTTGGGCGCCCCACTTTCCTCCTTTCCTTCGCCTCTTCTAACTTCCTTGGGCGCCCCACTTTCCTCCTTTCCTTCGCCTCTTTTAACTTTTTTGGACGCCCCACTTTCCTCCTTTCCTTTGCCTCTTCTAACTTCCTTGGGCGCCCCACTTTCCTCCTCTTCTTCACCTCTTCTAACTTTCTTGGACGCCCCACTTTCCTCCTTTCCTTCGCCTCTTCCAACTTCCTTGGGCGCCCCACTTTCCTCCTCTTCTTCACCTCTTCTAACTTCCTTGGGCGCCCCACTTTCCTCCTTTCCTTCGCCTCTTCTAACTTTCTTGGACGGCCCACTTTTCTCTTTTTATTCTCCTCTTTTAACTTCCTTGGACGGCCAACTTTTCTCTTTTTATTCTCCTCTTCTAACTTCCTTGGCCGCCCAGCTTTCCTTTTATTTGCATTAACCTTATTTTGGGGTCTTAAATTGTAAGATTTTTTTGGTTTTCTATGATCTTTCAGGTTAATTTCTTTAACATTTCCCAGTTCTACCTTCCTTCTCTTACTTACAGGAATCTTAAATATTAAATTTACACCCTCATAATTCCAATCTTCCTCCATGCTCAATTCTTCACTCAAAGCCTCTTCTAGTACATCGCCATCATTGAACCCTAGCTCCCTTTTTCTCTTTAATAAGGTCTTCTCTATTTCTTTCCCAATACAATCATCTACTGACATTGGTACTAGACTACTACCACCACCACCACCATCATCATCATCATCATCATCATCATCATCAGATTCAAGTTTCCATTCTTCATTTTCTTTCAATGGCAAGCCATGTGCCAGCAATACGTACTTGTCTATAATGGCATCAAAATTCTTTTTTGCCCTCTTGATTGCTGTTTCAGTATTTTCTTGACTGTCCCATGACTCTTCTTCATACATCTCCTGAAAAGAATATTAACAACACTTTAGAAAAAGAAATTAAAATTATAATTCTATATACAGTAAAGCACCAGTCTTGTATTTTCAATGATCTTTTGATAATTTTAAGCAATACTGTATTTCCCAACACCTTAAAAGAAAATTTTTAAATGAAAAAATCTAATTGACTTTCAAGTTGCATTGCTTATAAGCAAGAGCTTCTCTCCGTAAAAACACACAACCCACCAAAAATTTACCATCCCTTCAGGCAGTTGACAGGCACAGGATATCCCTTTATACTTTGCAGGCGATTTAGAGAATTAAAATTTGTGGGAGACCACACAATTTAATATGCAACTTATTCAACTATGGGAGGAAAGCTCAAGATATACAGTACCAAGAAACAATTATTGAGGCAATATTAAAAGTATTATTTTGCTACACAATTCACTGACGATGTCCCAAAAATTAATGATGATAAAAGCAAAGATCTACATGACAAATATGCTTTCACTCTAAGTTGGCAGGTGAAACCATCTAGGATCCCCAAGGTTTTAAAAAATATGCTAAAACAGTTCACTTTAATTAGCATTGGTGTGTTGCATATTGAAAGAACCATTTTTAAATTTTAAATCCCTTCCCTGAAGTAATTTAGAATTCCAGAAAAGCTAGGCTGAACACCATTGATTACGCCTTTATGGTGAATGTTAAGGAGAATACCAAAGGCAAGAATATTGTTGGGTATACTGCAGTTCACCAGAGACATGTTATCCTTGCAGTAAGCCACACCCCAAATCCTAAGAGGGTCAATCCAAAAAAAAATGAAAGTTTAAAAATTAAGATCCATTAAACTTTGATGTAGAGAGAGCATACAGCAGTGCAATTATATAGGCCTAAGCATGATCCTGAGATTATTCCATTTTCATGATAAATTGCCAAATAGTTATTGATCTCAAGTGAAATATTCTTGCAGTGCATGATGCAGCATGAATAAACTTACATGAGGTACTAAGTGTAATATTGTTGTAGGGCAACGGAAACTCAAATTGTTCAAGACAAAAGGTACCAAAGGAGAGTAACTTAGAACTGCAATTTTGGGAGGATTCACTGGATTTCTAAAATATATCTACACTCATTTTGTGTGGAATCAATGGACTTAAGGTTTAACAAAGGAAGCAAGTGACGTCAAGAAACTGATCCTAAGAGTGAAACAGTCACTTCAAATTGATTGTTCAAATCCTTGCACAGCAATTCCATAGCTATAGGTGGTGTTCCATTCAATGAACAGACCACCCCACCAATTACCTTACAATGTAGGTACAGAAATCTACAATAGTTTTAATTGTTTTCTTATTTTATTGATATAACCAACTTCATGAACCTTTTATACACTCAAACCAATTTTCAAGTTGGAAAAGGTACTTTTATTGTAGACATCCTTACGTACAATATAGGTATATGACAAATTAATAAATGGAACATTTATCAACATATGTACTGCTCAGCCAGATTGTGCCATTGACCAAACTATGATAAAGTACTGTATAGCTGTAATTAAAAACAAGATTTCCAAAAAACTTTTCCCATAAGTGTATAAAATAATAAATAATGCATGTAATATTTCAAATAGAATAATGCATGTAATATTCTCATATTGCATTATGATATATAAAAAAAAAATTTTTTTGTTTTTTCCTAGCTATATCTTGGAGGAAAAATAACTGGAGATGCCCTGACCCGGATTAAGAGGAGCCAGGTTTTACCCATCAGACTGTCAGTTCTTGATCCTTCAAGTTAATCTCTGTCACTGTATTGGAATTTGTAGTCAGTTCTATTCAGACCTTTGTTTAGAGACGGTAACCATTATTGCGCTTTCATTAGCGATGGCTCCTTCCTGTGCTGGCTGTTCTTGGTTGTACAAAAAAATTCAACAAGATTTCAAATCCATCTATTACATTTCATCGTTAAGTAGTAATGGTTTGTAATTCCGTCTTGAACGTTGATTTTATTGCTAAAAAAAATATGCAGATAATGATCCTTATTTTATTGTCGTCATACTAATCTGAAGAAAACGAGATAAAACTATGATGGAAACATTTATAATTTGACTGAAAATTTTCTTGGATTTCTTTCTCTTGCACTTTTCCAAAAGATGAGGTCATGAAAAATGAATGGGTTCATGCTTTGGGACGTGAAAACTTTACTCCAACGATATACTCACGATTATGCTCTAAGCACTTTAGAGAGGACTTTTATCGGACAACACTGAAAGTTTATTTGCACAATCAAGCTGTACCAATTGTATTTGAAGCTTTTCCTGAACATCTGCACCGCTAAGAAGCAGAGGTTTCCACTTCTGAATGGCCAACGTCACAGAATTCACAAAGTGAGGTTAATAATCTAAAGCGGAAAATCGTTCATTTTGAAAATAAGCCGACCGTTTCAAAAAAGAAAGTAAAACTATTGCAACAAAGCAAACGTCGTCTTATAAAGAAAAATAGTGATTTGAATAACATTATAGGTGAACTAAAGCGAAAATCTTTTGTATGTGATGAAAGTTTGGTTGTGCTAGAGAACTGTGCTACAGGTGTTGCAGACCTTTTGAAAAGGCAAACTGCAAAACATAATGAAAAACCGCTACATAACGAATATTCACCAGCACTGTGAAGTTTTGCTCTAACGTTACACTTCTATTCTCCGAGCGTCTATCGTTAGGTATGAAAGGTTTTCGACACGTGTTTGCCACATCCAAGAACAATTGCAAAATGGTATCAGCAGGTGGATGGGAAACCAGGGTTCACTAATTATTCGCTTACAGCTTTGAAAATGAAAGCCGAAGCTGCAGCAAAAATTGATAAAAATGTTTTATGCACTTTAATAATGGACGAAATAGCCATCAAACAACAGGTCAAGTGGGATGGAAAAAAATATCTTGGGTATATTGATATGGGCACTGAGATTGACGATGATAGATTTCCTATTGCTAAAGAAGCTCTGGTGTTTATGGTTAACGCAGTAAACTGTACTTGGAAATTGCCAGTGGGATATTTTCTTAATGCAGGGCTTGGGGCTCAAGAACACTAATTTGCTTCGTCAGTGCTTGGAAATGTTACATAGTGCCAATGTAACTGTTGTGTCAGTAACTTACGATGGTACAGCAACGAATGTATCAATGATTAAAGAATTTGGTTGCGATTTAGATTACAATGATATGAGAACTTCTTTACCCCATCCAGTGACACAGAAACCCTTATGCATATTTTTTTATCCTTGCCATATGTTACAATTAGTAAGGAATGCATTTGGAGAAAGAAAGAATTTCATAGATGTAGAAGGAAATCACATTCAATGGGGGTTTCATAGAGAAACTGCACAAATTGCAGGAGTGTGAAGGTTTGCATTTAGGCAATAAAATTAGATCGCAACACATTGCATGGATAAAACGAAAAATGAATGTTAAGCTTGCTGCGCAACTTCTAAGTGAATCCGTTGGAAACTCCTTGCAATATTGCGTAGAAAATAACCTTGCTGGCTTCGAAGATGTGAGGGAACAATCGGATTTCTTAGGTTATTCAATGATCTGTTCGATATTCTTAACTCAAGAAATTTTTGTAGTCACGACTTCAAATGCCCGATGCAATCAAAAAATGCAGGTTCGATTAAAGAGTTTCCAGTTAAGGCTGAATCTTATATTAGGCATTTAAAACTTTCTGATGGAAAAGATATTTTAAATTCAAACAGACGAACGGGATTTTAAGGCTTTATAGTTTGTATTCGGAGCTTGATAAATCTATATGACCAATTAATTGGATGTCCTAATAAAGAATTTAAATTTTTACTGTCATACAAAATGAGCCAAGATCATATTGAGCTTTTCTTCGGTAAAATAAGAGTGGGTGTAATAATAACCCTACTACTGTGCAGTTTTCTGCTGCCTATGAAAAAAAATTTAATTCAAAATGATATTCAGGATGTCCTCCGTGGAAATTGCTTGCCTCGAGAATCCATCCCCGTACTCAAGTGTTCAAGTAGTGTAGCTCATTTTTGTCACTCTGTTGATATTTTAAATATATCTTCTCCTAAGAACAGGTTAATAGCAGATCATAGTTTAGATGCAAGGGATAATAATGAAGACTACACTTATACTCCTACATCTCATCACTTGTCAATTTGTTCAAGTAGTATTGTTGCTTACATTGCAGGCTTTATTGTTTATAAATTGAAGAAATCTTTGCATTGAGAAGCCAGCTTAGATGGTTTGACTTCCAATGAAAATATGTTACCAAGGTTAATCAAATTGAAGAATAAGGGATTTTTTATTAATCCCTCGGATGATGATGTAGAAGTCTGCCTGAGATATGAGCTTTTGTTTAGAAGATAAATATCCTTCAATGAAAACTCTGACATAAGCCTGGGTAGAAAAGTTTCGAAAAATCGTATGGGGGTTTTCAAGTATTACACAGAAGTAATTTTTTCAAAAATTAGAGAACATATGTTTGACAGTGACCCACTGCAAAATAATTTAGTTCTATTGATAAGGGCAATAGCTGAGAAGTAGTTAGAACCAAAAGAACGCCGACACTCTGGGGAAATCTTTCGTCAGATGTCCCTAGTGTTCCCATGACAAAACGGACAAGGAGTTGCTCTTCTTACAACTTCTACGAAATGGGCGAGCATTCTCTAACCTTAGCGAATCACACAGTAAAGGGCTGTCTTTGTTAGCAAAAGCATACAATGTTACAAATCCAGTTGCAATATTTCAATTCTGTATTATCATTTGATGTCTCAACCATGGACTATAAATACAAAACACACACAAACACACTATCTATATCTATATATATATATATATATATATATATATATATATATATATATATATATATATATATATATATATATATATATATATATATATATATATGTATATATATGTATTTGTATGTATATATATGTATTTGTATGCATATATATGTATTTGTATATATATATATATATTTGTATGTATATATATATATATATATATATATATATATATATATATATATATATATATATATGTATATGTATGTATGTGTATATATGTGTGTGTATATATATATATATATATATATATATATATATATATATATATATATATATATATATATATATGTATATATATATGTATATGTATATATATGTGTATATATATATATATATATATATATATATATATATATATATATATATATATGTATGTATGTATGTATGTGTATATATATATACATTATATATATATACATATATATATATATATATATATATATATATATATATATATATATATATATATATATATATATATATATATATGTATGTGTGTATATATATATATATATATCACATATATATACCAAAGGCACTTCCCCCAATTTTGGGGGGTAGCCGACAACAACAAGAAACAAAACAAAAAGGGGACCTCTACTCTCTACGTTCCTCCAGCCTAACCAGGGACTCAGCAGAGTTCAGCTGGTACTGCTAGGGTGCCACAGCCCAACCTCCCACATTTCCACCACAGATGAAGCTTCATACTGCTGAGTCCCCTACTGCTGCTACCTCCGCGGTCATCTAAGGCACCGGAGGAAGCAGCAGGGCCTACCGGAACTGCGTCACAATCGCTCGCCATTCATTCCTATTTCTAGCACGCTCTCTTGCCTCTCTCACATCTATCCTCCTATCACCCAGAGCTTTCTTCACACCATCCATCCACCCAAACCTTGGCCTTCCTCTTGTACTTCTCCCATCAACTCTTGCATTCATCACCTTCTTTAGAAGACAGCCATTTTCCATTCTCTCAACATGGCCAAACCACCTCAACATATTCATATCCACTCTAGCCGCTAACTCATTTCTTACACCCGTTCTCACCCTCACCACTTCGTTCCTATTCCTATCTACTCGAGATACACCAGCCATACTCCTCAGACACTTCATCTCAAACACATTCAATTTCTGCCTCTCCATCACTTTCATTCCCCACAACTCCGATCCATACATCACAGTTGGTACAATAGAACTCTCTTTACATTCATGCCCAATCCTCTATTTTTTACTACTCCCTTAACTGCCCCCAACACTTTGCAACCTTCATTCACTCTCTGACGTACATCTGCTTCCACTCCGCCATTTGCTGCAACAACAGACCCCAAGTACTTAAACTGATCCACCTCCTCGAGTAACTCTCCATTCAACATGACATTCAACCTTGCACCACCTTCCCTTCTCGTACATCTCATAACCTTACTCTTACCCACATTAACTCTCAACTTCCTTCTCTCACACACCCTTCCAAATTCTGTCACTAGTCGGTCAAGCTTCTCTTCTGTGTCTGCTACCAGTACAGTATCATCCGCAAACAACAACTGATTTACCTCCCATTCATGATCATTCTCGCCTACCAGTTTTAATCCTCGTCCAAGCACTCTAGCATTCACCTCTCTCACCACTCCATCAACATACAAGTTAAACAACCACGGCGACATCACACATCCCTATCTCAGCCCCACTCTCACCGGAAACCAATCGCTCACCTCATTTCCTATTCTAACACATGCTTTACTACCTGTGTAGAAACTTTTCACTGCTTGCAACAACCTTCCACCAACTCCATATAACCTCATCACATTCCACATTGCTTCCCTATCAACTCTATCATATGCTTTCTCCAGATCCATAAACGCAACATACACCTCCTTACCTTTTGCTAAATATTTCTCGCATATCTGCCTAACTGTAAAAATCTGATTCATACAACCCCTACCTCTTCTAAAACCACCCTGTACTTCCAAGATTGCATTCTCTGTTTTATCCTTAATCCTATTAATCAGTATTCTACCATACACTTTCCAGCTACACTCAACAAACTAATACCTCTTGAATTACAACACTCATGTACATCTCCCTTACCCTTATATAGTGGTACAATACATGCACAGACCCAATCTACTGGTACCATTGACAACACAAAACACACATTAAACAATCTCACCAACCATTCAAGTACAGTCACACCCCCTTCCTTCAACATCTCAGCTTTCACACCATCCATACCCGATGCTTTTCCTACTCTCGTTTCATCTAGTGCTCTCCTCACTTCCTCTATTGTAATCTCTCTCTCATTCTCATCTCCCATCACTGGCACCTCAACACCTGGAACCGCAATTATATCTGCCTCCCTATCATCCTCAACATTCAGCAAACTTTCAAAATATTCCGCCCACCTTTTCCTTGCCTCCTCTCCTTTTAACAACCTTCCATTTCCATCTTTCACTGTCTCTTCAATTCTTGCGCCGGC
>NC_090736.1:125914656-126034656 GCF_036898095.1 Palaemon carinicauda
CAAGATATTAAAATTATATTTTCATAATAAAATACATTTTTGAATATACTTACCCGCTGGTTATATAAGAATGCTAGCGTCCCTGACGCCTCGGTAGGAAATTCAAAACTCCCGCGTGGCTATCGCAGATATGCCAAGTGTACACTAGTGCCCTCTCGATACTACAGGTAGAACTATACCCACCTCTTCAGATTTTCCATGCCCCATGGTCTCTAGAGGGGAGGAGGGTGGGTTTTTAACTTATATAACCAGCGGGTAAGTATATTCAAAAATTTATTTTATTATGAAAATATCATTTTTAATATATAACTTACCCGCTGGTTATATAAGAATGGCTGATTGACACCCTTGGTGGTGGGTCAGAGACAGCTACATAATTGGAATTTCACTTAAGCGTTACACAAACTACTTAGGAGATTCTCACCTGATAAGGAAGCCGACAGTAATGCTCTGCCATATTTTGACTGCTATCCTTAGAAGATCCAGCGGTCCACCCAGGGGGCTGATGATCTCTAAGAGCTGTCAAAGGGTTCCATAACCTATAACATGACAGGACCTCAACCAATACCCTTGTTCCGGACACTCTCTGGGAACAAAATGACCACCTGACTAGGTCAAAGATTGCGGAGGATTGTCGACCAATCTTCACGTACAATCATAAAAACCTACATAATAGTTCCAAGAGAAGAACAGGGGTACTAAAAATATAGGGAAATGTAGTGGTGAATGTCTCACATACTACTTCACTCGTTATTACGAGTGAACCCAAAACGTAGACATCCTCATAAAGAGACTGAATACGATCTAAGGAAAGCAAGGCGAATACAAGAATATCCCTTCACAAAGCTGTATACGCGATGCTTTGCAGAGAACAGATTAGTTCAAAAGTTACAGAAGCTCTTATAGCTCTAACTTCATGAGTCTTAACCCTTTCGACATGTTACGATCTGCTACCCAACAGTCTGAAAGAACTCTTGTCATTAAAGTCTATACTAGACTATAGAGCGTTTTAGACATAGATTGCACAGGCTTCTTGACCGTGCACCAAAGAGTCATGAATAGACTCTTAACCTCTTTGGTCCTGACCCGATAAAACTCCATCGTTTTAACTGGGTAAAATATTCTTCAAAGCCCTTCACAAACCAAATCCGAGAGGATAAAGATCCCGAAAGATTTAGCCCATGGATGAGAAGGACGTTTGTTCATGATCAAGAATCCAGGATGCAAGGAGCCTATGGCTTAACCATAGTGAAGTCTATGTTCTTGCTAAAGGATTGAACTTCACTGGCTCTCAACTATAGTAGATTTATTTAGAAAGTCTCCAAAGTTAGGCTTTAAAATGAAACCAAGTGTAAAGGCTCGGATCTGTCGCTACCGCGAAATTCTAGAAACGAAACCTAAATTTCGGCTGGAGCACTTTGCTGACCCTTCTAAATTATCTTAATGACCTGAGAAGATCTATAAGGTCTTTATTTGATAGATGCAATCTTCTGTGTCTGCACACAACTGTCCGCATACTCCCTTGATGGTCGAGGAAAATATGAGTTTTCCCTCCAAGGTCTGAGGAGAAACAGGACACTTGTCTTAAGAGTTACCAAATGAAGAGCACTTTAGCTCTACACTACTCCATAAATCACTCTAATTGGGTTGTGAAACCTTGAGGCAACAGTCCCTTGTACAGTTGCCTCAAAGTATTCCTTTACCCCTTACGCTTATGTTTTATGAAAATAGTATGGTAACACTGCAATGAAAGCCTATTTGTCTTGTAACGACGGACGTGAATGGTCGAGCTACTGGTATGCCAGTGCTCCTATTTTTATAAACACTACTGTAGACAATATATTAATGATATACGAATAATAGTTCACATTAAAAGTGAAATAAGTTGCTGTTAAATACTTAGAAAAATAGTATAGTAACAGAGTAGTAATAATAGCAATAGTAAAATTCATATTCATTCCTGATTAATCAAACATCGTCAACCTTCGTTACATTCAGTTGAGGCAGGCGTTTGCTGAAATCCAACTTTAGTTCATAGTAGATATATGGGTTCTTTTTCAGAACATAATTATTTGAATGGAAATACGCTTTCGATTTATATAATCCATCAATTTATAAAGAAATGAGATCATAAACCGCAAATTTCAAGACCTATAAATATAATTTCATAAAGGCAATTATGATAGCCATTGACAGGTCATGATACGGAAGGCTTGGGGAAAAATTAATAGACAACCCGATGTATAAAGGAACAAATATATCCAGTGTATCATTCATATATATATATTTTTTTAATTCGAGCCACGTCTCACCAGAGTAGCCTAGATGGAAATTTCTCTGGGCGGTAATTAAACTCGAGTCATCTGAGTAACAACACACCTTAACCACCCTGATGGTCTTTATATCATTGGTAGATATGGTTGCACACCGATAAAATCAGTACTCATATAGATGAGAAAGAGAGACTGAACTATGGTTGGTTTTATTTTGTCAATTTCGTTGGTATTATCAAACAATACTATATAGACCTTTTATAATACCTTGATAATGACAACAGGGACTCTATTAGATAAATGTTGTATAGCCATGTCATTATATAATAAGATAACTCCGATATCCTTGTGTCTTCAATACTTATTACAATACAGTGGGGGTCTGAAACAAGTTATTGACGTCAAACTAGCTGTTTCACAGATCTCGTTCAATATGTAATATTTCCCTCCACATATGACCTAACAAAACATCAAGAAGGAATCATCAGTCGCATGTTAATTTTTATGAAAATAAATTCCATGATGATCATTCTCAGAGTAGTAAGGTATAAATTCATGACGGGCAGTTCGAGAATTTATCGGTTGTCAAAATCCCACTTGACAACTGAATTACTTTAGGTAATGTAAGTGCTTCGTAAGATATCACTTTTAATACTAAATATTCTAGATAAGATAATTAGCAATTAAAACTTGCAACTAGATGCACCATAGATGGGTAGATACATAGAGATAAAGAGATGGATTGAATTGCTTTCAGTTATCGTCAGGTTTAGAATTTTTTATTTTTTTATTTTACATTTAACTTAAATGACTAAATTGCACCCTCAGTTGAGCTGGCCTTGGTCTTGATCGTTGGTAAAAAAATAAAATACCCAAGTCTTTTATTATATAATTATGAATTTTCTTTATTAAAATCAGCTGGATTCATCGATGAATTTATAGCAAATATCTGAAAACTATGTATTACAAATTTGTGATATTCAATGTTTAATAGCAATCATAACTTCGTATTAACCTTTTGTTTTAGTACTCAAGCGATACTGGTTGATTGAAGCTTTTTATTTGTTTTTTTCAGTTTCCATTCTCATAACATTCCTTACATTTGTGGGCAAGGTTTAGTGAAATCACTATGGAAATAAATTATTTAATTCTAGTTATACAATGTTGAATTGTAAAAAAGAAAATAAGTAAAACAAGATCGTATTTGAAACATTAATATTTTGTCCATCCACCATTATGTGCAATAACATCTTACAATCTGTTTTGCACTGACGAGACGTGGTTATACACAACTTGTCGGTTGCGGCGGAACAGTTCCCAATCGTTGAGAACATGCTGGAAAAGACGCTGGTGGTTACGCTCCTGACCCTGCTCCCAGCTGTTGACGATGTTCCCCCAGACATTTTCGATCGGGTTCAAGTCGCATGCTTTGCTCGGCCAGGGAAGGAGAACAATGTCGCGCTGTTCAGCAAACCATGCTCGGACAATCCTCGCAGTATGGATGGGACAGTTATCCTAAAAGAAATAATATAACTGATTAATCATACTGTTAGAACAAGGTGGAAGGAGAACAATTTATGTTTTCAATATAAATGACGGCAAAATAATGCCGTTTAGTCCAGCAAAAGGAGTCACAATAATGATTAATAAAAGGGCTTGAGTAGCCAAGGAGGAGACGTGGGTGTTGTGTGTTGATAAGAATATTTGGTCTACTTTTCATGAAGAGGCAAAAAATACCTTGTAACAATTTCAGTGGCTTTATTTGGCCGCTTTAGATTCATCAGGGAATGTAGATCAATTATGTTGATGTAAGATCCTTTTACAGTTATAAAACTAATAAATCCAAGACAAAAGTCTTATTGAGTAATTTGAAACTACTTTATGACCAATATCAGCAAAGGGCATTCATATAACTAAAAAAAAAAAAAAAACAATGCACATACCTGCATGAAAATTATCTGCTCAGGATAAGGAAGAGCATAAGCGCGAACGGAAGGAACCATCACCTCTTCCAAAATTTCGAGATACTGCTCAGCGTTGAACCTTCCACTGATCTGGACCAATTCACCAACGCCATGCAGGTGTATCCACCCCCAAACGTTACAGGTGATATGGCCGCTTCTGGCTACTTGATAAATATTCTGGCTGTCGTATCTCGTGTTATCACGCCTCCAGCAATGCAGACGACCATGCGTGTTAGAAGCGAAGGTCTTTTCGTCACTGAAAATTACTCTGCCCCAGAAGTCTAACCCCTCTTCCAAATAACGTTGAGCAAATTCCAGCCGTGCCGTTTTATGACGATCCTCCAGCTTTTGTTTCACTGCCGGAGTCCTATGGTGGATACCGTCTGCGTGGAGCCTATTTCTTATAGTTCCAGACGAAACACGCAAGTTCAGTGTGTCCCTTATGGCAACTGTATTTATAAATGGGCTTTGCGTGGCTACTTCCGAAATCGCCCTATCTTCTTTTGGGGTCGTTTTTCTTGGCCCACCAGCTCTTGGCCTGTCGTTGAGGTTTCCAGACTCTTCCCATTTTCGACACCAAAGTCGAACTGTTGGCAATGAAATTCCTAATTCTCTTGCAATACGTTTGTAAGACATGCCAGTCTCTCATGCCTACAATTCTGCTCCTATTGCTGATTCTTTGTTGATTGCGATCCATTGTCTACTCTAGTCACTAAACCGCTACTCAAGAGAATGACATAATGGACTAACAGAGGTCACGACATCACTTACTGGCCCCGCCTCTCTCTCTCTTTCTGAGTTATACAGCTTTAATCGAGTCCCTGTGTCATTCTCAAGGTATTAAAAAAGGTTTATATAGTACTGTTCGATAATAACAACGAAATTGACATAAAATAAACCCAACCATAGTTCAGTCTCTCTCTCTTATCTATATGAGTACGATTTTATCGGTGTGCAACCATATCTACCAATGATATAAAGACCATCAGGGTGGTTAAGGTGTGTTGTTACTCAGATGACTCGAGTTTAATTACCGCCCAGAGAAATTTCCATCTAGGCTACTCTGGTGAGACGTGGCTCGAATTAAAAATATATATATATATATATGAATGATACACTGGATATATTTGTTCCTTTATACATCGGGTTGTCTATTAATTTTTCCCCAAGCCTTCCGTATCATGACCTGTCAATGGCTATCATAATTGCCTTTATGAAATTATATTTATAGGTCTTGAAATTTGCGGTTTATGATCTCATTTCTTTATAAATTGATGGATTATATAAATCGAAAGCGTATTTCCATTCAAATAATTATGTTCTGAAAAAGAACCCATATATCTACTATGAACTGAAGTTGGATTTCAGCAAACGCCTGCCTCAACTGAATGTAACGAAGGTTGACGATGTCTGATTAATCAGGAATGAATATGATTTTTACCATTGCTATTATTACTACTCTGTTACTATACTATTTTTCTAAGTATTTAACAGCAACTTATTTCACTTGTAATGTGAACTATTATTCGTATATCATTAATATATTGTCTACAGTAGTGTTTATAAAAACAGGAGCACTGGCATACCAATAGCTCGACCATTCACGTCCGTCGTTACAAGACAAATAAGCTTTCATTGCGGTGTTACCATACTATTTTCATTAAACATAAGCGCAAGGGGTAAAGGAATACTTTGAGGCAACTGTACCAGCGATAGCCTCAGCTGTCTCTTTCGAACAGCCTCTTGATCAATGGGGTTTTCGAAAATATTGGAGGCAGCTATACCTAAAGCTTGATGGGTTGAAAAAATAAAGCGTTCGTGATCCTGACACAGGAAAAAAGGGAGTGATGACATGCTTCCAGCAAACACCCAGCATGAGCCCAGCCTGGGACCAGTATGGTTCCAGCCTGCAGTATATGCTCATCAAGTCGTGAGAGAGAGAGACAAGATCTAGACCTCCTCCCAACATGCATCCATATCAGTCGCAAGAAACCAATACTGAAGCTAGGCCTGCTGAAAAGAAGCATCAACCACATGAACCTCATGCTGTGAAGTTAAGACCTGATCATGTGTACCAACAAATGTTCAACAAAGTTTGACGCAAGAAAGCGTTAGCTGTGAGGTGAGAGCGACGCGAAGACAAGACAACAGTCTGTCCATACTGCTGTGAGCCAACGACTAGACTGTATACGTCTAATATGCAACTAAAATGTCGCCTGTGCTTGCATCCCCGTAGGGTGCTAGCGTGCTGTATGCGTTCACCTTGGCGAGTGGATACAGCGATCTATGTACGACTCGCCTGCTGTAATTCTACAGCGTGCTGCCTGGGGACAACAGTATCGTGTCCGGTCAGTGGCACACCGGAGCAATTGTTAGTCTAACATGATGCGGAAAAACCCGACTGACCTTATCCAGTCAGTATATGTCCAGGCTGGAACATGCGTCTAGGTTGCTTAGAATTTCAGGTTGCCATGTTTGTCGAGAGATGCTCGCGTGTAGTATGTGCCTGCAGGAGTGGAGACGCGTATCCCGCCGACCGGGAGGATGGGACTAGTTGAAAATATCAACCGACTGTCAGCGTCTGAGCATGCATGTGCGTCTGAGCCGCTACAAGAGCCTATCTTTGCGAGGAGACGCTGCTGAGCATCGGAGAACTATGCTATATGATACTAAAGGAAAACCATACCTTTGATCTAGTGGTAGTCCTCTCTCTTTTAGGAGGAAAGATTTTTCCCCCCAGAAATCGTAAACGCTTAAAAGAGATGAAATTGACCTCCTTTAGCTCAGACCAACCCTACACTCGTGGGGCAGCTTGTGCGCCACCTCAAGCGTGAGCGAAGGTTAGAAGAGATCATCAACCGCAGCCCGAGAGCGACCTGGGAGAGTCCCTATGACATTCCCAGTGCGCCTAGTGCGTGACCTGAACGTATCCCATGCTATGAGATATCGTTAACAGTAGTCACCCGAACCCAGAAGAAAGTACTAAACAATTCCTCAAACTGGGGGTTGGAGAGGAAGTGTAAACACAAGCAAACTGAGCACCTCTTCTCTCGAAGAATTATACGTCTTGCGCGCTTTTGCCGCTAACACGTCGCCTTTTTTCAACAGAAAAACTTTTCAGTAAACATCAGTAACTGAGGGCTAAATTACTAGAAAACATAAGACTCCTGAAAGGTCTCAGACGTATTGATTGTTGATGATCAAGTCTAGGCTCTGCGACCTTCTAAGAGGACCAACTCTGTCTTCCCTGACTGTGCTTCAGACTCCAGAGGAAGAGCCAGGATCAAATATAACTCTTCTGACTTCCGCTCCTCTCGTGGAAGAAAAAACACACTCGATTGCTTCGCATTTAAGAATCGCAACACAACTGCTGGGAGAGCAAGTTCTGTTCGCGTGCCTACCTGGCAATTAACTTCCTAGTCTAGTAGACAGAAAGAACGTCAAACGTCATTCGATTAAAACTGCGCTCTGATTAAATAGACGACGTACGGACCAAGGGTCCGCTCTGTTCTTCTACCAGGGCTGCCAGAAGTTGTTTAGCCTGGCTCCCACTGCTGCTTGAAGGGGAGAGCAGTCAAACCCTGCCTCGACTGGGCTTGACTCCTCTTTACCTTTGCCTCCTTGCCTCTGGTTTGAAAGTACTTCTGCCTATTGGTTTAACTCAAAAAGGTTGGGGAGGATGAGAATATGATGTCCCCTCCTTAGTTCTACGAGAAGAGAAGGGTGTAGGTAAAACCTTATTGACTGTTTTAGTAACCAAAGTTTGAGTAGTCTTCTGAGCCCAATTAGCAGGCACTCCATTGACTAAATCCTGTGGAAAAGGAGCCGAAGATTTGGGCGCAAAAGCAACTCCGATCTCTAACATGGAGTGATACCCTCAGAAAAGAAGGAACACAAAGTAGCTCTTTTCTTAATAATTCCTGCAGTAAGTAAAGCAGCCAGCTCTTTAGAACCATCCCTGACTGCCCTCTCTTGACATAAGTTGGATAAGACTACTTGTGTCCGTGTCCTTTTATCCCAGTTACTCTTCTGCTTAAGACTCCCAGTGACCACTCAAGTAAATTAAATAGTTCCACTCTCTGAACTATCCTTTCAAGAGCTGGTCAAACTTCGACATTGACCACTACAGTCTATTCCTTCTCATGGCCAGGAGACGGGAAGAATCTACCAGGTTTGAGAAGTCCCCTGGGCAGACGTCGGCACTCCCAAACCCAAGACCTCCCCCGTCTCATACCAAACGTTCGACTTAGAATTCAACTAGTCTGGTGGGAAAGCTAAGCATTTCCTGCCCAGAGCTTTCCTTAAATCCATCCATGCTCTTATTAACTTCAATACTCTCTTAGAGCAGGAAATCACCTTTTAAGTATAGAAGGAAGTCTCCACTGGCTTACTTAAGGTAAACTCATAATGGGAGTAACTGGTGTAAAACAGTCTGGAAAAAATTCCGAGAAGACTAGATTTATATAAGTCCACCGAATGTTGAGGTGGTTTCTCCTCTTTTCTCTCTGAGATATCCTCCAATTGATCCTTGTGAGAGAACCTCATCCGGGTCTACTTCTAACAAATCAGAGATTGGAGCTAAGGAGGCGCATCAGTGGTAACATGGACGCGCTTGCGCTGTTCCATATCCACATCCAATTGACAGCCACTTGCCTTGGTTTGCTGTCACGATTGATTTAGAACAGAATAAATCCAGTTGGCGCTGGCGCTTCGCCTCGCTGGCGCTTGGAGCTTGTCTGGCGCTGGCGCTTACACTCAGCGCCTTCATTAATTAACTTCTGAGCCTCGTCTCGCTTCCGCTTGCGCCTCGCGCCTGCCATTTGGCGAACGTCATCAAGCTTAAACTAACGATCGGATGTCTGCTTATTTTAATAGTTGTTGTGAAACAGAGCTGTGCAGAGACAAATCTACATCAACCTGCCGCTGAACAGTGAAACTGGGAGACTGCTTGTGCGATATCACGTCGGTCCCAGAGATAGCAGGCCGCCTGTGCGACAACGGGTCTACCACTGAAGGCTAACGCCCAGGATCACCGTCAACAGCTGGACAATAAGCCTTCATCATCGACGAGAGCTGTTGTTTGAAACGTAAATACACAGAAGTAATCTAATATTGTTTTCAGCTCAGCGCCTGAAAAGCGCCTATAATATTTGACAACAATAATACCTCGCTTTATCTATAACGAGGGTGAGCGCTCTGCACTAGAGTACTTCTGTTTGGGTCTAAAAAGACTGTAGCCCCTGGCTACTCTCTCGATTCCTTTCGTCGTTCGACTTAACTTCTCCCCTCCCAGGAGCTTGACAGAGGTCTAAGACTAGGATAACGACAGATCCGAACCGAAGCACTCTCCACTGAATAAAATTCACTGCGTAATTTAACACCAAGAATTTTCATTCCACTGTTTATTAAAAAGAAAGCTTCACAATCATTTGCAAATCATAGTATACGTTCTCTCAAACAAAATGAACTCATTTAAAGAGACTTACATTCTCTCAATCGTTCGAATGGGAATGAAAAGTACTGAATCCAATATAAATGCAGCGAAAAATTAAGTAATAAATATTACCTTACTAGGTATAATATTTAAAACATAAAATAAACCCTTAAATTAAGGAATTCCAATAAGAGATGAATCATCACTCGTATTTATTGGAACATTTACACCTAATATAAAAATAATTTTAGTATTCCACTAAGGAAACGATACATAGAATCGTGTACATCGATTCGTATAAACAATAAGTGAAATTTAACTTCCTTTAATTTCTAAGGAAAAGTACTGACAGGATCAAATAATTTCAAAATAAAATGTTTTGAGAAGTAAGAAGAATGTACTATTCATAAAAATATCTACGAAATATTGTAGTATTGTAACAATACTGATAACTGCGTAACAACTGAACGCTAGTTAATCTTTGCAAACAGATTGAAGATTACCTCAAGAAAAACTACTAAAAGGATAAAATTATCTTAGATTAATCCTTTAATTAAATTTATAACTTAATATTTCAAAAGAAAGTATCCACTATTATTTGTAAAAGCAAGTTGACTTATAGCCTACGACATAAGGCTGTGACGTCAACAAATTGACGAAATGTTTACCTTTCGTCCTATGCGTTAGCGAGGTTTAAAAAAAGTCTATAAATATTTTAATCTTACCTTTAAGCTATAAATACGTGAACACAGTTCAAATAAAAGAAAAGGCGAAAGCCTAAATTAAAAAAACGTTAATACATCACCAAATAACGTCCAAACAGAGTAAAATGCGAGAGCAAATTTCCAATAGAACCGACGGCCAAGCCGGCAGGGAAAATCTGAAGAGGTGGGTATAGTTCTACCTGTTGTACCGAGAGGGCACTCGTATACACCTGGCATATCTGCGATAGCCACGCAGGAGTTTTGAATTTCCTACAGAGGCGTCAGGGACGCTAGCATTCTTATATAACCAGCGGGTAAGTTTCATATATAAAAACTAAGGTTAATTCTTATTCTAGAATACCTTTTATTATATTTTCCTAATCGGAAAATTAAGGTGTAACTCGCACCATGAAATAAAGTTTTAATATACGGGATAAAATGAATAAAGAAAGAACTCACTTTCTTTAAACTGTACTGTCTCAACAAAAGGCTGTACAAGATAACACTAAGTATGTTGGAAGAACTTTAGTGTTACAACATACTCTATACTGTAGTTTTTTCAATGCAGTGTGTACTACACTACAAGAGTACTGACTACTGTATATCATATAATGTTGTGCCGGCCGGCACATGACGGCCGGCATTTACCCTTATATAGTTCAAAGGTATGCTACCTCAAACTAATGGGCGGCAGTTCGCTGGTTCGTGTATGTGTGCCGACCGGCAATTAAAAAACGATAGCACCCGGCTGCCGGCCGGTAATTGTAGTGGCCGGCAGGTCTCGGGGTGTGGTTCCGTTACCGGTCGGCAAAGGTAGCGATACCTATGCCGGCAGGCAGTAACTAAGAACCAGAGAAATTCCACCTACCTGGCTGCCAGCCGCTAAGCCGGCAGCTGGGCTAGGGGTACAATACACTAGCAAGAGAAACAGCATGGATGTAACGTTATAAGGCAGCACTGCCGTACAACCTTCCATCCAGAAAGAGTGAACATATGGAAGGGGAGAATGTAGCTTTCAGGCTTCCTATTTATTCATAGCCTGCTGGGCTCTGCCAGCAGACCTGGATGGGAGACCAAGGGAGGTCTGGGGTTCACTCTACAGAAGGAAAGGTCTCTGCCGGCCGGCACGTTCTTGCCGGCCAGCAGATGGCTGAGCCGGTCCCACATCCTAACCTACACTTGGTACAGATGTAGAAGTGTGGCCAGGATATGTAATGGCTAGGCCATCACTTAGAAAGAGGGGTGGAGGGGAATAAGGGTCCTGCAAACTTCGTTCCAATATGAGAACTAACCAACGGCTAAGAAAGCTCAATCTAGCCTAGGGTTTGTCTATTAAAGAGGGAGGTCGGCAATACATGCCACCTCACTCAATACCAGAACAAAGTTTGATGTTATTTCGCTAGGCAACTGAAAAAAACTAATTCCCCGGCCCGAGAATAACAACTGGACAGTCTGCAAGACCACAAGTAAAAGAATTCATATCGTACAGAATCCTTCCGAAGTGGGCTAGGGAGGCTAAGCCTCCTATGACTGCGCCTAACCTAGAAAAGGAATCTCATTCTCTGTGCCAGGAAGATGCAGACCTCAGACTAAAAACTCTGATGTTCTGTCCCCAAAAACCAGTTACTTTGGTTACAGGGTCAGGACAGACATATCCTAGTATAGTTATACCTGAATATTATTCAGATAGAACCACTAGGATTAAGGCTAAGGCTTACTCAGAGGGAAAAAGGGATTGCAGGCTCCAGAGGAGAAAAGAACAGCCGGGAATGTGTGCGAAAGTATACTAAAGCCCCATAGGCTACTATCGCGCGCTAAAGCCCCATAGGCTACTATCCTAGGCGCGAAGAGAATCTATTACCTAAATCATCGAAACTCTCTCGTATACAATCTTGGAAGCTGAAAATTTAACAAAATCTTACATGTATAAAATGTGCCTAAAGCTTCAATAACATAACACTCGGAAATCTGTATATCATGCACGATAGTACTGTACTAGGGCCAGACGCCTAGGCTACCAAGCCTAAAAAAGGGCAGGATCGGTAATCTAAATCGCCGAAACTGAATTACTAACAGCATCATATAAAGAATTCCTAGAGGAGCTAAATAGCTAGATTTATTAAAGCATAATAACCGGGAACGTCACTCTGGCTAACTAAACGGATTTTGAGCGAAGCGAAAATTCTATTTTTGGGTGAGATAGCCATGTCGTCCTGATGGAAGGTTCCTTCAGTAGCTTCCTAGGGTATATTTAACTACAGTGGATATTCCCAGAGAATTAAACTAAAGGTTATCACAGAATTCTAACTTCTGGTGCGAGTACCCTAAAGGTTTCCCTCTAGGATATTGTATATCAACTGGGGACGCATGTATGAACACGCCACATAGCTATCTGCACCCCATATAGAGTTAACACTTAGATGTGGAAAGGTGCCTGAGTAACTGAGGAGCCGTTCCAAAGTTACTCGCATCCGTGGCTACTTTTGGTACTCGAGACGTAAACAAACGGGCGCCATTGCTAAATGACGTCACGTCCGTCTTCATCCTAAGCTCAGCTCCTACCAATCTCCGCAATACAGTAGATCAGGGAGGGGCCTGAAAGGCTGAACTAGAATAGACGGGAGGGTCCATCAGGACGACATGGCTATCTCACCCAAAAATAGATTTTTCGCTTCGCTCAAAATCCGTTTTTTGGGCTCAAGCCTAATGGAAGTGTACCAGAAAATTAATGTATCGTGGATTTTTTCCCCTTTAATCCGGCTTCGAGCAATATTATAGTAAATGTCCTTGCCAGAGATTCTATGATGAACTGGTTTCCTGACCCCCTGGCAGGGAAGTCCTGGTGGACAATAGGAATATCTCGAAGCGATAATTGAAGAACTACTCACCCGGTGGAGAGATCATGCTGGTCTCGGAGACAGGACAAAGGTTAATATTCGAGTAGGAATATTACCAAGGCATAAGTGAGTATATAACATAATTACTTATATTATTCTTTAGATCATACATTAAAGAGCTAATGAAACTATAACAATCTTATATTTCTTAATAAGGAATAGGAGCGAAAGGAGACGCACATGGTAATAAAATAGACATTTTATTTTTAAGATTGCAGATCTTTATGGAAGTAATTACAATAATGATTATAGAATTTATTTACAGTAATAATGAATAATGTACATAGAAATGAAAGACGGTGATCTTGTCTGAAAAGAAAAGTTTGCTTTTTAGAAACACAAGTTCCCAGAGGAACGCCAGTCTTTTAAAGTTCAAAAAACACTCAATGCTCTAGAGCATGTGGCATGCAAGTAAAATTTCTATGACATTTCACCTTGGTAAAGAAAAGTGTATTAGAAACACTAAGTGCCCATTAAATAACTATGTATCACGATAGGGTCAACACAGGCACCCGAAGAGTTAGAGTCCCAAGTAACTCACTGTTCTATGCAGATTTAAGCAGCAGGTTTCATAACACTACCTGCAGCTACCACGAAATGTTTCACTTCGTGCACCTGTTTTGCGTAGTGCTTGAAGAATACGCGTGATGATTTCCAGCCTGTAAAGCTCTTGAGGCTTTCAAAAACCATACTCTGGAAGAAATTCAGAGAAGAAGCGACTTTCCTAGGATCGTGACCTGCTGGTGTACTGTCAGGATCCGCTCTGCGAATGAAGTAGGTGATTTTTGCTCTTAGTTGTTTCAGTGACAGGTCGCTACCCGATGTTTCTCCTTTGAAGAGTTGTCCTCCACCGAAGTCTGAAGTTCTTCAAAGATAGACCTTAAGACTCTCCACTGGGCATAGAGAGACATCTTCCTTCAGGGGCAGATTCTCCAAGGGCCCCATCTCTTGGTAGGTAGTTCATTCTTGGCGAGAAACGTCGGATCGGGGAAGAGGGTAAGATCTCCTGTCTCGGCGGATAGGATATGGCCCTCTTCTCTTGATAATGCCACTATTTCACTGACTCGGGCTCCCGAGGCGAGAGCAAAAAGGAAGATAACTTTTTGAGT
Organism: Palaemon carinicauda; assembly: GCF_036898095.1. Lineage (NCBI taxonomy): Eukaryota > Metazoa > Arthropoda > Malacostraca > Decapoda > Palaemonidae > Palaemon > Palaemon carinicauda. The sequence continues at coordinate 125,929,038 of NC_090736.1, forward strand.
CAGGCTAGAAGCAAAATGGAGCACCTTGTCCAGGGACCAGGAGATAGGTTTCGGTGGAGGTGCTGGGCGTAATCTAGCGCATGCCTTTGGCAGTTTATTGAAGATATCACTGGACAGATCAATCTGGAAGGCGTACAGGAGTGGTCTAGTAAAGGCCAATTTACAAGTGGAAATCGTGTTGGCCGCTAAGCCTTGTCCATGAAGGTGAACGAAGAAGGACATGAAAAATCAATGGTGATTTCCGTAGGATTTTTTGCCCTGACGAAGGAAACCCACTTTTTCCTGGACGATTCGTACTGCCTTCTGGTAGACTCTGTCTTGCACTCCTCGAGGAAGTCTAAGCTTTTCTTCAAGATCCCAAAACTTTTCTTTGCGGCTAAGGAGAGAAAATCATGAGATGAAGGTCCCTGACTTTCAGTGATGAAGCGAAGACAGTCGACTTCTGTACTCATTGAGAGAGAACTGGGCCCGGTAGGGGGATCAGCGTGGGCTGCAGCTCCAGGACCAGGGGATACCAATTGCTCCGGGGCCACTTGGGAGCCACTAGGGCCGCTGTCCCTTTGAAGGTTCTCAGTTTGGATAGGACTTTCAGCAGAAGGTTGGGAGGAGGGAACAGGTAGATCTTTGACCATCTGTTCCAATCCAGGGACATGGCATCCACCGCTTCTACCTTGGGGTCCTCGTACGGGGCCACATATCGAGGAAGTTGATTGTTGTCGCTGGTCGCGAAGAGATCGATCTGAAGTTCCGGGACTTGGTGAGAGATGAAGGAGAATGATCTTGCGTCTAGAGACCATTCCGACTCTATTGGGCTTGTCCTTGATAGAGCGTCCGCTGTCACATTGCGGAATCCTTGTAGGTGAACTGCAGACAGGTGCCATTTCTTCCTTTCTACCAAACGAAAGATAGGGAGAAGCACCTGATTTATCTGGGGCGATCTCGAGCCCTGACGATTGAGACATCTGACTACCACCGAGTTGTCCAGATCAAGGGAGGCGGGGAGAGTTTCTTCAGGGTGAGAAGAACCGCCATGGCCTCCAAGATGTTGATGTGAAACGTCTTGAATAGGGGAGACCATGTTCCTTGAACCTGCTGTTGGTGGGAGTGATCTCCCCAACCCTCCAGTGAAGCGTCCGTGTGGATGTTGATCGATGGAGGCGGGTGTTGAAGAGGGATGGACCTTTTCAGGGGCTTCTGACCACGGCTTTAAAAGTAAACGAAGTTTGTTCGGAAGCCGTCTCTTGGGGTCTCTTCGCGCGATGGATGCGAATCGTCTCCAGACGACCGCGGCATCCTTTAGCTGTGCGCGAAGCACTGGGTTTGTCACAGAGTCAAACTGTAGAGAGCCGAGAATTTGTTCCTGTTGGCGTCTTGAGATCCGTTTGGATTTTAGAAGCCTTCTGACAGACCCTGCTATTTCCTTCCTTTTCTTCTGTGGACTGGAAAGGCGGTGTGACTGAAGGTCCCAATGGATTCCCAACTATTGGAACTTCTGAGCTGGAGAGAGGCGAGATTTCTCGGCGTTTATCTTGAAACCCAGATGCTCTAGGAACTGGGTGACTTTGTTGCAGGCTCTCCGACAATCTTCGGGCGATGTCGACCAGACTAGCCAGTCGTCTAGGTAGGCCATCACTTGGACGCCCTGAAGACGTAGCTGTTGGACGATTGCGTCTGCCAGCTTGGTGAAGATTCGTGGAGCCACGTTGAGCCCGAAGGGCATGGCCCTGAAGGCGTAACTTTTCATTTGGAGTCGAAATCCTAGGTAGGAGGAAGCGTAGAGATTCATTGGAATGTGCCAATAGGCATCCACCAGGTCTATGGAGACCGTGTAGGCCCTGTGAGGCAGAAGGGTCCTTATCTGTTGCAGAGTCAGCATCTTGAATTTGTTGTTCGCAATGAACTTGTTGAGAGGGGACAAGTCTAGGATGACTTTGTTTGTCAGAGTCTTTCTTGGGAACACAAAAGTCTCCCTTGGAACCTGGTTGACTTTACCCTCCTGATCACCTTCTTGTTCAAGAGTTCCAGGCCATATTCATCCAGGAGGGGGGTTGACTGTTGGAAGAATTGCTGGAAGGATGGGGGTGGTTGAGTCCAGCTCCAGCCCAGTCCTTTCTTGATGATGCTGTGTGCCCAAGGATCAAAGGTCCAACGATCCTGGAATTGGCGGAGTCTTCCTCCCACCGGAAGCACTTCATTGCTTCTGGTTTCCGGAGGGTTTGCTACCTCGGCTGCTAGCTCCCCTTCCTCCTCTGCCTCTGGAGGGATGGCGAGAAGAATCTCTGCCGGAGCCTCTGCCTGAGCCCCTACCTCTGGGACGAAAGGTAGTAGAATGTTGCTCATAGGCAGGGGTGAAGACCGGTGACTGCGACACCACCGGCTGGGGGACCAGTTGAAAGGTCTGTTGTGGCTGTGCGGCCACTTGGGGAGTAGCGGGACCCGGAAACTGACATCTTGGTTGACGTTGCTGGGGCCTAGGCTTTGAGGATTTCCTCTTAGGCTGAGGGCCATCGTCCTGAGAGGACTTCCTCTTTCGGGACATGCCCCACTTGTAGAGAAGGTTCCGGTTCTCCGTGGCAGCTTTGTCCACTATCTCTTTCACCAAGGCGTTCGGGAAGAGATTTTTGCCCCAGATGTTGGCGGAAATCAGTCTCCGGGGTTAGTGTTTCACCGTTGCACTAGCGAATACGAATTCCCTACAGGCTCTGCGAGCCCTAGCGAAACTGTACAGATCCTTGGTCACAGTCGCCAGGTGCGACTTAGCAAGGACCATGTAAAAGTCTGGGACTCTGGTGTCCCCGGCCACGAGTTCTAGCTGTACCTGATTTGACAGCGAAGCGGCGAGTCTCTCCTTAGTATCCTGTTCCCTACGAAGGAGATGATCATTCAGTCATGGGAGGTCCTCGTTGAACTGACGACCAGCCACATCAGGTTCTAGTTTCCCTACCGTGAAAGTAAGCTGGACACCCTTCCTCCACAGCCTTCATGACTGCTTGGAAGGCCTTTTCAGTGAAGGGGAAGGTCGCAGTAGCTGGAGCAACAATGATTGGATGCTTTTTGCTCAGCGCTGGCATCTTGGAGTTTGTGAAACCCCGACTCTTCACTGCTTGAGCTAGCATAGCTTGGGCCTTTGCGAGATCGAACACTATCACTTCCTTAGGTTCGGTCTCTTCTTTTGAGGCTGGTTCGGACCTGAGCCGGACGTAACAGTCCGGATAAGCCTCGAAGTTCGGGAAGAACTCCACTTCTTCCAGAAGAATAGAGCCAACCCTTTCACTAATGAAGATTTTGCTAGTAGTGATTGGCATATACTCGGCGTATCTCCAAGGGTTAGCTTCCGAGCAGGTGGGGAGGTCCTTAACCGAAATCTTTTTCTGTTGTTTGAAGCCGACGAGAGTCGTCCGGAATTGTTCCTGGGTCTCTCTCAGCTTCTTGTCCATGAGGGCTTCTAGCATCCTGAAGACCTCTTGAGTGGCCGATGGAAGAGGATCTGGGGTGGCGGAAGTCGAAGGAACAGGTTCCTCGGAGGGCACTGGAGTTGCTGGGGGAACTGGAGCGACCTCGTTCTCCGAGTCAGGATATTCCACCTGATCTTCCTCATAGTCGAGCTCTTCGCCCATGAGGTTCTTCTCCGTTTCTTCTGACACCTCCGACATACGTTCCACGCTGTCGGAATCGAGATGGCACTCACGCATGGACTGTGCCATGACGATGTCGGGTTCGACCACTATTTGGACGGTGGGAATTTGTTCTCGAGGGATCACAGAGTCCTTGGATGCTTTCGGAAAAAGCAAGGCCCTCAAATCTTCATTGGGAAGATAAGGTCCAGAAGCGTTCTTTTGGAAGCCTCGCACCCATTTGCGCAGCTTCTCTCTAGCGATGTCCCTTACCTCCGTGGTAGGAAGATCGTTGAAAGCTTCGTCAAGAAGACTCTTGCAGACTGAACAGTTCTGTGGCTTCCAGAATTTAAGGTCGCCTTTCTTGGCGGCGAAGGGGGCGTGGGTCCGGCACGCCTTGTGCCCGTAGAAGTCAGGGCGTTTAACTCCACAGAAGTTACTTTCACACTTCACATACTCCTCCTGTAAAAGAAAGAGATCATGAGTACATGGAAGGCATAAGAATGACTTACATTACTCTAGACTTGAGAATAACTTAATCTATAATAGCATTTTAATTATATATTCAATATTGATGAGCAGGAAGGGAAGTAGATACACATACTTGTGAATCCCGCCCAGCCGGTTACCGTAACCTTATCCGTAGACAATTCCTTAGGACCCGAGGGTCTCAAATGAGGGAAAATCCGTATGGATGAGCCAAGCTAGGCTTCCTAAAAGAGGAATTGTCCGTAGAGTTTAAAAGGATCTGAGACCACTCAGAGCCTTGAGGGAGAGGGGAAAATAGGATAAACCCCTTAGTAATATGTAGGTTCCGGCAAGCGACTGCACTGAGATGCACAGAGTATGCTGGAAATGTTGTTATGTGCAATCAAACAGCATAGCCACTATATTAGTTGGTATAACAATACCTATATGGAGGTGGCCAGGCTATCTGGCTGTATGTGATTGACTGCCAGCATGGTGCCGGCAGCCAAGGAAGGGGTACATGTCCCTTAGCGCCTCATTAGGGGGCACCGGCAAACCGACGGCACGCCGGAGACCGGTCCTGCAAGGTGGAAAACATCGAGGAGGACACGCTGAGCGACCAAGATGGACAATACCACAGTGGCGACCGCCGGCACAGCGGCGGATCGCCGGGAGAGGCGGCGGGCTCCGGCAGCCGGAGGCTGACGGCATGGTGAACCTTAGTTCAATTCATAAGATATATATATATATATATAAAGGGCGGATACCTAGACTGCCGGCAATCAATGCCGGCAGGTGGGCGGCAGTCTCCGGCAGTCGCTAGGTAAACCAGGGTAAATATAAGGGCTGGGACGTCGGCGGAATGTCGACGGAAGGCGGTAGGCTGACGTCGTAGAGGGGAGGTATCTTATGAATAGAGGTCACCTGAGGTAGTGGCGGTTATCACCGGCAGTAGAGGCGGCACGGGACCGGCACCATGATAGAGAGAGAGAAAGGTAAGGAGGGATGGGGGGGGTAATATCCTATACCCCTCCGGCATCCCTCCGGAGAGACTGCACTCATGATAGGAGTAGGTACTCCTAACATCCGGCGGCAGTGGAGCCTGAGGTAACCCAAGGGAGGGATAGAGAGCACTCAAAGAGGGGGAATCCTCCGCCGGCAGGACCGCCGCCGGCAACCGCCCTTATAGAACGCTGTGAAGGGTATGTGTACCAGAGCGGTCAGCTCAGCAGGAGAACAAGGTTAGCCCTACCACTCCACCCAAGGGAGGAGTTGTAGGACCGATGACAGGGGTGTGTAGGCAGGCCTACACCAAAGGGATAGAGTGGGGAGGGAGAAGTAGGGGTCTTTCGTAAGTGGGTAGACTCTGTATGAGAGAGGCCACCAAGGCAAGGGAGAACACTCCCTAACCTAGGATAGGTAGCACAGATTAGGTACAGTACTAATGTACTGTCCTAAACTATAATAAGCCAGAGTCTGCCCCCAGAGCTTAATCTAGATTAGGAGGACCAACTCCTAGGCTAGGAAGGCCTGGAAAGACACATCGCTAGTTGCAGGGAGGAAGGAGTAACCCAACCAAGTGCATCTGGGGAAGGACAGAGCCCTTCCTAATGTCTCGGACACGACCCTAAGGGGGGGAGGGGGGGGCATTCCCTAAGGGTAGGCCGAGAAGCGATAAATACTCTGGGTGAAGACAAGATTCTCCCTATTATAGAATAAGGGAAAAGCAAGGCTACCCAGAGGGAATTACCCATAGGTAAGGGGAATAGGAAGCATACAAGGGTTCCTACATTAGGTTAGGAGCGGGTTGGTACACAAACAAACTCAGTCCCTTGTATGGTCCCCAAAGGAAAAAACACTTGGATCACAGTAACTAGTATGTTTAACAATGCCAAAATCTTCATAACTTAGGAACACTTGATATATATCATGCATTAAAGTGAGCACTAGGCTGTCAAGCCTAGGGGCTAGGCTAGCGATCTAGTATGAGGTCGATCAACGACCGTAGTCTAACGAGCACTAAAACACGATATAATTATTTCCTAGCTATGAAGACTAAATAACTAATAATATTAATTAGTTAAAGGACCGGAGAAGGCTGTTCTGGCCAACTAAATAAAGCATGCAACGTGAACAGCGACGCCGTCATGGCACATCCGGTATCGGCACAGCTCTGCCACAAAACAATATTTTAGGAAAAATAGAAGTTACTTTACGGTCAGAGCTTATTTAAACAATACTAGGACCTGGTACTCATTTTTCCAGAAGAAGGCGAGGCTGAAGGCTGCGACATAACGGCGATGTAAGCAGATATAAGAGGCACTTGGGAAAAATCCGACTTAGCGTAGGAGCTACAGGCGTAAGGATGAAGACGGACGTGACGTCATTTAGCAATGGCGCCCGTTTGTTTATGTCTCGAGTACCAAAACTAGCCACGGATGAGAGTAACTTTGGAACGGCTCCTCAGTTACTCAGCCACCTTTCCATATCGAAGTGTTAACTCTATATGGGGTGCAGATAGCTATGTGGCGTGTTCATTCATGCGTCCCCTGTTGATATAAGATATCCTAGGGGGAAACCTTTAGGGTACTCGCACCAGAAGTTAGAATTCTGTGATAACCTTTAGTTTAATTCTCTGGGAATATCCACTGTAGTTAAATATACCCTAGGAAGCTACTGAAGGAACCTTCCATCAGGACGACATGGCTTGAGCCCAAAAAATTACTTATGCATAGCGAGCAACAGTGTCCAGGACGCCTCCGGTAGGCAACAGCTCTTGTTTACATTAATATCACTTTTGATTTAATTCAAAACGACAAGAGCTTACATTTATACTTAGTAAAGATAATACTCAACTTTCCACAGGCAGAAGAGGCTGGAGAAAGCATCATAATGTTCAATAATATCCAAGATTACGAGAGATCACAAGGGAAAACACAGAAGTAGAGCTACACGATAAGGAATAAAAATGGCGCTGTCGACGCCGCTATGTACACACTGGAAGCAGGATAGGAGAGGTACCTTTCATTCTCTTTTTTCGTTTTCTTGCCACTTTGACCCCTCGAAGCGTTAATACTGTTCGAGGTGAAGATAGCTATATGGTGTGTCTAGAATACATCCTCTGATTAAAATCATGTGATATCCCTGTTAGATTTAATTAGGGATATTCACAACAGGAGTTAGAATTCTGGATACCTTAAGGTAAAATTCTCTGGGAATATCACCGTAGTCAAATACTGTATACCCTAAGAAGCTACCTTAAAGGAACTTCCATCACGATGACATGGCCTGAGCCCAAAAAGGAAATTAGAAGACCTAGAGTGTGCGGACTACTCTGTCCTTATTAGCAAAACCCCACAGGACTTAAACAGTTGGCTTACCCGAATGTATGAAATATTACTCGTGGTTGGGCTCAAGATGATTAAATATGCAATGGAAAATGAAATATTATGGGAAGGATAAAGGATTAATGAGGTGGTATCATTTAAGTATTTAGTAAATATGATCTCTAATACAAGGTCGTAAGACTTTGAGTTGAAGAAAGATTAAAAATAAGCATATCAGAAATGGCTAGATTAATCAGTCTGAAAGTCAAATCGCCTAAAATTACATATAAAAATCAGGCTATATATAAGATTAGCAAGATCGGTGCTCCTGTGCGGACGTTTTGGTATGAAAATGAAACTATATCCAACAGATTTAGCAGATTTGAGAACAAAGCCCTCAGAAGAATATTGGAATTAATTGGTGCACAAGATTAGAAATGAAATCATGCGAGTTTACTCTAAGTATCATATGGATGAGATCATGGTGAGGAGTAGATGGAGATGGTTTGGGGGTATTATCGTACTGTATTACAGGGCAATGTAACCTAGATGGAAAAACTACTTTTTTCTATAGAAAAAAAATCAGCTCTCTTCGAAAATGACACTCTTTCCCGTGGCAAATGAATAATTCCAGAAATATATATATTTTTTGGCTTAGGCCATGTCGTGCTGATGGAAGTTCCTTCGTTGGTAGCTTCCTAAGTTATATGTGACTACAGTAATATATCCCAGAGAATTTACCGAAGGTACCCAGAATTCTAACTCCTGGAGCGAGTATCCCTTAAATCTCTCCAAGGGATATCGCGCAAGGACGTATCTTGACACGTCTCATAGCTATTTACACCCCAAATAGCCTTTCATTACGAGAGGGAATGTGGCAAGAAAAATAGGAGTCTTAGAGAGGTAACCAATCGACTCTCCTAATGTACTGTAAAATAGTTCGGGCTTCCGCCCGCTATGCGGCGCCACTAAACATTCTTTCGTTTGTAGCTTTTGGCGACAGTATTTCTTAGTGTTCTCTCGCTATTTTCGAGGAATTTCTTTGCTAATGATGGATTCTCCCGCTTCATCAGCATCTGGAAAGTTAAGTTATGTCTTTAGATTGTGTAAATGTAGGCTCTTGCCAGTTTTTGCTCTCGATTGATATCGTAATTAACGTAACAAGAGCCGTTGCCAGCCGGATAGTGTCATGAATGCGATCGTTCTTTTTTTTTCATTTAGTTAGCAAGAACGATATTCCCGGCATTATTGCTTTAATAACATTAGCTATCTAGAAGTTTAGCTAGGAATTTTTATATTATGTCATTGTTGTCGTGTTTTTGGCTTTTGATTAGAGCCTCACGGGTGCTAGGCTAGTAGCCTAGGCACTTTCACACCTAATGCATGATATAACCTTCCTGGTAAAGTTTTATTGAAGCTTAGGCAATATTTTATACAATTAAGATATTACTATTTCTTTTTCCTCTTCCATATAGTATACTAGAGTTACGTAGAACGTTTCTCTAAGCTCTTTAGCTTAATAGCTTTAGTGCTTTAGTATACTTTATATGTCCCCATTACTCTTGAATTGTCTTTAGGGGTAAGATAGACATTTCCCATTGAAGTCAATACTATCTCTACGAGATATAAAGAGTAATTCCCTTTCCCTCTGACTAGCCTAGGCTATCCTCAGTGAATTTACTGGTACCTATGGTTTGGTAAATTCTCTGGGGCGTTTCATTTCTCTCTCCTTTTCTCTGAGCTGGCAACTGAGTAGCTTGTCAGCATTGAGTTTGGAGTTGAGGACGGGACATCAGAGTAAAGTCTGTGTTAGGCATCTAGCTACCTGGATTTATACCGGCAACTGAGTTAGCTTGTCGGTATTCCAGTAGGGCTACTTGCTGTTCAGGAGGCTAGCCTCCCTAGACCTAGGTGGTTATTGTTTCACAATTTCCGCCTTATGGTCTAGCAGACAGTCCTGTATTAGGGGTTCTTAACTGAAAGATAGGTTTCTTCCCTGTTTTGATCTCTGGTACAAGATTCTGTTCTCTTAGACTTCGTTTTCGGAAGTTCTCTCATTGCCTAACCCAACCTGGGGAATTGAATTCCCCTATTTGAGGTTACTACGAGGACAGAATCCTTCAGGTTAGGTAAGGCCCTAAGGTATTACCTTTCTTATGGACTATTCACCCCTGCCCCGCTATCTCTTTCGTGTTGAATGATCCAACAACCTTATGGCCATGGTCCTACATATGCTCCTATGGACGTCTGTGGACCTGGCTTGAGTTTTTCTGTCCATAGCTAGTACGCTGCTGGCAGATAACCTCATATCTTTGAGTGTACCTTACAGTCCTCCCTTGGACTGCCTTCCATATGCCTTAAGATAAGATATGGTTGAGTGGAAGCCCGAATTTAAGCCGGAATTTATTTCCCTCTTCCACTGGCACACACTTTCAGGATGTAGACGTCTTAGTTGATCTTTGCCGTCTTCTATACTTATCTTTTTCTCCTACTATCAATCATGGGCTACGTCAGCAGTTAATTCTGCCGCCAGTTTTGGACGGCTAGGCTAACAGTTCGCTGTTAACCCTTTCCTCGGACATCGTAGACTGATGCCGCTGGTTAGGTCCTAGGTATGTCTGACGGCAACTGAGTAGCTTGCCGGCAAATATCCTATGCCTTCCATCCAAATATTAAACATATTGCTGGCGGTTGCTGGCAGGTCTGGTAGATACCAGCCTGCCGGCATATGCCGGACTAGCCAAATATGCTGACAATGCCGGCAAGGCTGACTTTGTCGGCCACTTATATTATTATTTTATTGCCGGTAGGTTCGACTAGACGCTGGCCTGTCGGCATAAGCTAGCTAGCCCATCATGCCGACGTTGGCGGTGGGGGCCGGCGGGGCCGGCGGGGCCCGGCGGGGCCGGCGGGGCCGGCAACATTGGCGGCGGGGCCGGCAACATTGGCGGCGGGGCCGGCAACATTGGCGGCGGGGCCGGCAACATTGGCGGCGGGGCCGGCAACATTGGCGGCGGGGCCGGCAACATTGGCGGCGGGGCCGGCAACATTGGCGGCGGGGCCGGCAACATTGGCGGCGGGGCCGGCAACATTGGCGGCGGGGCCGGCAACATTGGCGGCGGGGCCGGCAACATTGGCGGCGGGGCCGGCAACATTGGCGGCGGGGCCGGCAACATTGGCGGCGGGGCCGGCAACATTGGCGGCGGGGCCGGCAACATTGGCGGCGGGGCCGGCAACATTGGCGGCGGGGCCGGCAACATTGGCGGCGGGGCCGGCAACATTGGCGGCGGGGCCGGCAACATTGACGGCATACTGCCGCCGACTGCTGTACCCAGAAAAAATTATTATTTTTTCCAGCCTACAAGTGGTTCTTGTACAGCCATTTGTGAGACCATCATATAGAGAGATGGTTCTCTTCTAAAATAATGGTTATATCCATTCAATATTATCCACTATATTGAACATTTTAAGAGGATGTGTCAAGAAGACACTAAATATCTTAGATATTTCCTCTATTATCATTTAATACTTTATGAATTTTTTAGTTCAATATGGGGGGGGGTCATAGCAAATGGCTGATCGGGAAACACGTGGGTGTCTTTCCTTCTATAGCTTACCCTATCCAAGCTAAATACTATAACCGTTATGTTGAAATCAGAATATTTCAAAGAAAACTCATTTGCTTTTCTTTTATTTACAGGAGGAGCATCCTGAGTACGGGAATAACTTTTGTAAGGTCCGCAGCAAGGACTTCTACGGACATGGCGTGTGTGTCTCACGCCCGCTGTTCCATCACCAAAGGGGTTCTCAAGTACTGGGACCCGAAGGTATGTACCGTGTGTGAGAAGTTGGTTAAGGAGGCTTTTGATGAACAAAAGTCTACCCAGTCTAGGGATGCAGCTAGGGCTGCACTGCGTAAATGGGTAAGAGGTTTTCAAAAGAACACCTCGGGCCCATACCTTCCTAATGCTAGGATGAGGGACTGTCTCTTCCCCGGAGCGCGTGATGACGCTATCATCCCCCAGACGAAACCTGCAATCCCTTTGGTGCTGATTCAGGTTCAGAAGCCTAAGGAACCTGATGTTGCGGATACTTTGGAAAGTATCCATATAGATGACAATATGTCTGTTGTCTCTGAGGAGACCGAGAAGAATCTCCTTGTAGAAGAGTTATACCAGGAGGCAGTTGTCCCTCCTGCTAGTGATGTGGAGAACGTCGAAGTGGCTTCGGTTTCTTCGGCTGCGGTGGCTGAGCCAGCACCCTCAACATCTTCACAACTGCCTCATCTGGAGACTATTACTAGTACTCTCCAGTCCTTAATGTCAATGGTTTATGACTTACAGAAGAAGTCTACCGAGAAAGAGACCACTTTCCGGACAGAAATAGAGCAGTTAGTTTCTTCACGCCTAGCCCCGAAGAAGCTAAACGTTAAGGACCTTCCTGCATTCTCCGACGTTAACCCGTGGAGGTATGCGGAACATATGCCTATGTCAGCAGGCAGAATCTTCCTCTCTGAGAAACTGGGTTCCGTTCCAGTGGAGGAGATTGAGTTTTGGCCCAGCAGAGGGGTCTACCCGGACTGTTATGTCCGGCTCAAAAATGAACCGGTAGCCAAAGAAGAGACGGAGCCCAAAGAAGTAATTGTCTTTGAGCTCGCTAAGGCGCAAGCTATGCTTACGTCAAACCTAAATGAGAGGGCATTCACTAGCTCAAAGGTGCCAGCTTTGAGCAAGAAATACCCATCATTTATTGCTGACCCTCAACGTGCTTTTCCCTTTATGGATAAAGGGCTTAAAGCAGCCCTGAAGGCAGCGAGGGCAGGAAAACCCTGTCCCACGTTAGAAGAATGCAAGCCTTTCTCCCTTGCTTTCCCTTCAGATGATAAAGACTGGAAGGACGTTCATGTTACCTTCTCAGTCGGGAAGCTGGAGGCCGATATCGCTGGACGACAGTTCAACGAGGACCTCCCAAAGCTGTCAGAGTTTCTCTTAAAAACAGAACACGAGACTAAAGAATGCCTTGCTGCGTCTATGTCTCTCCAAACAGGGCTAGAAACAAAGGCTAGCATTCCCGATACCCCAGACATGTATATGGTCTTTGCCAAGGCTCACTTGGCTACAGTAACTAAGGACCTGTACAACTTTGTCAGAGCCAGGACGGCTTGTAGAGAGTTCGTGTTTGCTTCCGCCTCCGTAAAACACGAACCCAGGAAGCTCATAGCTTCTGATATCTGGGGAAAAGACCTCTTTCCTAGTGATGTGGTCAAAGAGGTCGTAGATAAGGCTGCCTCGGAGAACAGAAATCTGCACTCCAAGTGGGGCTTATCCTCAAAGAGGAAATCTTTGGCTGAAGGAGGTCCCCAGCCAAAGAACAACTAAACGACCTCGGTTGCCCTCTCAACCAAGACAGCAACACCAAGAGCTTCCTGTGGCCACGGTGTCCCACACAGTGGCACAACCTACCACCACCTTTCAACTGGTGTCCCAAACACTGGCGACACAGTCTCCAGTTTTCACCCCAGCCTTTGAAAGGCAATTGGCTTCTTTTAAGCCAAAGTCTCGAGGATCCTTTCAAGGTTCCTCTAGACGCCCCTTCAGAGGAAGAGGCTACAAGGGTGGACGTGGCCAAGGAGGTAAATCCTCCAACCAGCACTCAAAGTGAGATGCTGCCGGTAGGAGGGAGACTTCTCCATTTTCGGGATCGGTGGATCTTCAATCCTTGGGCCCACAGCCTGATCAAGATGGGACTAGGGTGGAGTTGGAACCCGACCACACCAAGCTTTCCTCATTTCTTCCAACCTTCAACCCCAATTTTGGAAGAATATGTTCAGGTATTACTGGAAATGAAAGTAATACGGCAAGCAAAGTCCATCAAGTTTCAAGGAAGGCTATTCTGTGTTCCGAAAAAGGATTCGGAAAAGCTCAGTCATTCTGGACTTACTCCACTCAACAAGTTCATTGTGAACTACAAGTTCAGAATGCTGACGCTTCAGCACACAAGGACCCTTCTGCCCAAAAGGGCATACACAGTCTCCATAGACATGACAGATGCGTACTGGCATGTACCAATCAACCGTTACGTTTCCCCCTACTTAGGGTTCAAGCTCTAAGAAAAGAAGATATGTCTTCAGAGCCATGCCCTTCGGTTTGAACATCGCACCGAGAATATTTACAAAGCTTGCAAATGCAGTTACTCGACAACTACGCCTCAAGGGTGTTCAGGTAATGGCTTACCTGGACGACTGGCTGGTGCGGGCAGCATCCAAGGAAGAATACGTGCAAGCCTCCAAAAAGGTGATCCAGTTCCTAGAGTATCTAGGGTTCAAGATAAAACTTGAAAAAGTCTCGGCTGTCTCCAGCTCAAAAGTTCCAGTGGCTGGGAGTTCACTGGGACTTACAGTCACATTGCCTCTCTTTGTCGATGGCAAAGAGAAAGGAGATATCGGGGGCCGTCAAAAATCTTCTTCAATCCCGAAGAATATCAAGAAGACAACAGGAGGGAGTGTTGGGGTCTCTCCAGTTTGCCTCTTTGACGGACCCACTTTTGAGAGCATGACTAAAAGATGCATCAGGGATCTGGAGATAATTCGCTTACAAGGATCGAAGAGATCTACTAAGACCACTACCAAGTCGTCTACGATCAATTCTCAAGCCATGGTCGGAAGTGAAGAGCTTAAGAGGAAAAGTACCATTGCAACCACCCCCTCCTGCAGTCACTGTCCACATGGATGCCTCAAAGGAAGGATGGGGGGGTCATTCTCATCATCGAAAGGTACAGGGAACTTGGTTCCCCCTCTTCAAGTCCTTCCACATCAATTACCCGGAAGCCATGGCAGTGTTTCTTTCCCAGAAGGAACTGAAACTTCGCCGCTCTATCCACATTCGTCTGGTTCTAGACAGCGAAGTGGTTATGAGATGCATAAATCGACAAGGTTCAAGATCGCCTCAGCTAAATCATGTGATACTAGAGATCTTTCATCTGTCCAAGATGATGAAATGGCACATATCAGCAATCCACCTTTAAGGATTCCGCACTGTGTGACAGCGGACGCTCTATCCAGGTTCAGCCCGATATAGTCCGAATGGTCCCTAGACGCAGGATCATTCTCGTTCATATTGAACAAAGTCCCAGGATTGCAAGCAGATCTCTTCGCAACGAGCGACAACAAGAAGTTGGCCCGGTACATAGCCCCGTACGAGGATCCTCTAGCGGAAGCTACGGACACAATGTCCCCGGATTGGGACAGGTGGTCCAGGATTTACCTGTTCCCACCAACCAACATTCTGTTGGAAGCACTCGACAAACTGAGATCCTTTCGGGGATGGGCAGCGATAGTGGCCCACAAGTAGCCAGGCAGTGTATGGTTTCCGTTGATAACGGAACTACGCCTGAAGCTGATCCCGTTGCCGGAACCAGTTCTGACTCGGCTAGTACAGAAATCGACTGTCTACGCTTCATCAGAGAAAACCCAGAACCTTTATCTCATGATTTTCTCACCCTAGCGGTCAAGAAAAGGTTCTGGATTTCGGCAGACAGTATTAACTTCTTAGAAGAGTACAAGTCAAAGTCAACGAGAAGACTATACAAATACTCCTGGAAGAAATGGGTGGCCTTTGTTAAGGCGAAGAAACCTCAAGAGATTTCTACGGATTTCTGCGTGTCCTCCTTCATCCATCTTCACTGACAAGGACTAGCGGCTAATACAATTACGACATGCAAATCTGCCTTGGCTAGACTAGCGGCTAATACAAATACGACATGCAAATCTGCCTTGGCTAGACCGATTCTTTATGCCTTCCAAGTGGACTTTTCTAATGAAATCTTCAATAAGATTCCGAAAGCCTGTGCTAAACTTCGACCTGCAGCCCCTCCTAGGGCTATTTCATGGTCCTTGGATAAGGTGCTTCATCTGGCTTCGACCTTGAACAATGAAGATTGCTCGCTAAAAAGACTTGACTCGGAAAGTGATATTTTTATTTGCACTAACGTCAGGAGCCAGAGTTAGTGGTCTTCTCGAGGGATGACGGCCACATACAGTTTACACCAAATGGTGAACTAAATCTCTTTCCGGATCAGACGTTTCTCGCCAAGAATGAGCTACCCACTAAGAGATGGGGCCCCTGGAGAATCTGCCCTCTGAAGGAAGAAGCATCTCTCTGTCCAGTGGAATGCTTTAAGGTCTATCTTCGTAGAACTTCAGACTTTAGGGAAGGCCAACCTTTTAGGGAAGAGACTTCTGGTTCGACATTATCTTTGAAACAGATAAGGGCAAAAATCACTTGCTTTATTCGCAGAGCGGATCCTGATAGTACACCCGCAGGTCATGATCCGAGAAAGGTTGCTCGTCTCTCAATTTTTTCCAAACTATGTCGTTTGATAATCTGCGTGCTTATACTGGTTGGAAGTCCCAGAGTATTTTTCAAGCACTATGCGAAGCAACTGTAAGAAATAAAACTTCATGTGGTGGCTGCAGGCTGTGTAATAAAGCCTGTAGTTTGATTACTGCTTAGGACAGAGCACTAGTTGGGACTGTTAGTGAAGGGTGTACATGATAGACTTCGGTATATCACGATATTGAGTGTCGATATGGACATTATATACCGTCTTACTCAGTTAAGTGAACTTAAGCATAATATTTGACATGTGTGCCAGCATATTTATGCGTGATGTTTTTAGTAATAACATTTATTGAAATTTCCTATTTCACAGAGTGGCAATGTTTCTCTGGTAGACGAAACCTATTTATTTTGTTATTACCATTATGCTTTTTATGTCTATGTATAGCATAAAATATATGATTTAATCATAACTTCTGTGTTTCTTGTTAATAAACTATGGAAGGAATCTTTGCGTCTATCTCGCCGTAAGATTATTTGATTATATTCAGAGCAACCTTGATCCTCTTGAGATCTTGAGGGACAAGATCCCTTGTTATGCAAACAGATAAGTTTGGTTGTACTATGTTTGTTACTGTATTATGATTCCTACGTGAACATAAACTTGTCTGATTGGCAGACTTGGGAGGTACAGTACTCTATTCAGTACCTGATACAAACTACTCTTTATGTATATATGACACAATATACTTCTGCTTGCTATATTGTTCCTTGAACTCACAATCATCAGGTTTTTTCCTAGAGTCTATACAGGCTTTCCCTGTAGGGGGCAGGAAGAACTGGTACATGACATGCTCAGTTGATTGATGTATTGCGGTAACATCGAGTGTCTTTGGTCTTTATGTCCAATTAGGAAATAGTAAACTCGAGATAACAGCACAATTAAATCCACAGATATATTAATGCTCTGGTAAACTTCCATCAGCACGACATGGCCTAAGCCCAAAAACCGGATTTTGAGCGTAGTGATAAATCTATTTTTGGGTGAAAGAGCCATGTCGTCCTGATGGACCCACCCTCCTTTGGTTAAAGGTTGTTTATCCCTCCCTATGGTACTGTATCTGTAATAAATACTTTAAAAGCTACTGGAGAATGTTTGGTGGTGCCGCATAGCGGCGGAAGCCCGAACTATTTTACAGTACATTAGGAGAGTCGAGTGTTTACCTCTCTAAGACTCTCCTATTTTTCTTGCCACATTCCCTCTCGTAATGAAAGGCTATTTGGGGTGTAAATAGCTATGAGACATGTCAAGATACGTCCTTACGCGATATCCCTTGGAGAGATTTAAGGGATACTCGCTCCAGGAGTTAGAATTCTGGGTACCTTCGGTAAGTTCTCTGGGATATATCACTGTAGTCACATATAACTTAGGAAGCTACCAACGAAGGAACTTCCATCAGGACGACATGGCTCTTTCACCCAAAAACAGATTTTTCACTACGCTCAAAATCCGTTTTCTATATCCAACGATAATGAAGGACCCCCAGTAGGAACTCAGGGTTTTGGGTGGGGAAACTGTATATAATGGTAAAACAAGCCTTTCCTTCTCTACACATTACATTCTTGGATGTATAATAAACCGATGAAAAAATACAGTAATATTGAGCTGCGCAATCTATTAGCAATGTTAGCGTAACATGCTAACATTAGCAGTTTTTCATTTATTTGTTGACATTCTACGGGTCAGTTGTAGTCGCTCTCGTTTGTTCGTTTGTACAGAGCAGGCTTCGACCTTCTGCGCATAAACTCCTCCCACCTGCGCATAAACTCCGCCTCCACCAATAGGATTTCTTCGGTATTATTGTACTATATTACAGGGCAATGTAACCAAGGGAAAAAAACTACCTTTTTCTAAAGAAAAAATTCCGCTCTCTTCGAAAATGACACTCGTTCCTGTCGCAAAGGAATAGTTTCAGAAATATACCTATATATATCTATATCCAATGATAATGGGGGACCCCCAGTAGGAACTTTGGGTTTTGGTTGGGGAAAACTTACTGGGGAAACAGTATTTAATGGTAAAACAAGCCTTTTCTTCTCAATACATTACCTTTTCGGATAAACCGATAAAAAATTACGGTAATATTGAGCTGCGCATTCTAACTTTAGCAATGTTAGCGTAACATGATAACATTAGCAGTGTTTTTCATTTATTTTTGTCATTCTACTGTTCGGTTGTAGACTCTCTCGTTCGCTCGTTTGTACATAGCAGGTTTCGACCTACTGCGCATAATCTCCTCCCCCCTGCGCATAGACTCCACCTCCACCAATAAGATTTCTTCTTCTCTACCCGCCAAATTCAAGTATTCGACTTAACCCGCTTCATTCAAGTATATGACTTGATCCAGTAAAACTATACCATTCCTTTTATGTAATACCCTCGTATACATATTACGTTTGACTCCAGTATTACTAGTTTTATTATCCGATACCTTATAAAATCACCTCATTTTATATTCCCATTAAATATTATTTATCATACACTCCCTTTTCTCTTGCTATATTACTTTTATACATTTTGTTATTACCTTGTCACGCCCCGATGTCACGAATACTTGCTCTGGACAAGCTTCCCATTCTAGTTCATTCATGTTTACTCTCTAGACTCCGTTGTTTTTCCGTTAACCAATCATGAACCCATACGTATGGAAAGTTTGCACAGGGGGTGGGGGTTAATATTTCCATACCCCCTCCCCTTAACCTTTCAAGTTATTCTTCATACCCTTCCAACAAATCCTTTTCCATGGAAACCTTTGTCCTAGTCAAGTCTTTTATTTCAATCGAGGATTTTTCATATTTTGTGACGTAAGAAGTTATAGAAACTTGTAACAGCTGCAGTATTCCATAGTTAAAAGCATTTGCTAAATTTCATGGATTTTTTTTTTTTAATGTCATCCAATGTTGATAATTTCCTTAAATCACATAATGTAATACCTCTACGTTTACAGTGTCCAAAGTGCCATTCCTTGCTATATACGGAGTTAAGGCGTCACAGTCTCAACACCCCCTTGACCCACAAGTTTCGACATCCGGGTCACAAAAGTAAGTCATTCATTTCATTAATTTTAATGTTTTTTAGAGTGCGCAGCTCAACATTACCTCTTGCCAGTACAGTATTAAGTTTGTGACCTGAGAAGGCGATCAAGGGGCTTGCCCCCCACTATGGGTTGTGACCTGGGAACTTCTAGGTTAGGTGGGATTGTAAAGTTCTGTACCCTTTTATATATTGTGCAAAGGGTATATGGCAAAATGCTTTCAAATACACATGCTAATACAAGCATAGCATTGATAATGTTAGCAATGTCATCGTAAAATTGCGTAACATTGCTAATGTTGGCGTTTGCAGTACATACGTTCTTGATGAGTGAAGTGACACTGAATTTGAACTAATCATTATATATAATCATTTTAACAGAAAATATATAACAGAAATTTATTTTAACATTTTAACCGAAAATATGTTTTCCTGTAGAAAATAACGTGATTTAACCGGTTTTCACCTTCATTTCAGCCGTAATAACAGCAACCAGTTCGGCTAATTAAAGTTAGTCGAACTGGTTGTTTTATTTGTTTGCGGTTGAAATGAAGGTCAAATTCGTTCAAATCAAGTTATTTACTACTTTTCTGTTCGAAATGAGAATCTGTAATACAGTACAACTTTACCATTTCTTCTTCTCTACCCGCAAACTTCAACTATTCGGTTTTGGTTCAAGTATTTGACTTGATCTAGTAGAACTATACCATTCCTTTTATGTGATACTCTCGTATACATATTACGTTTGACCCAAGAATTACTAGTTTTATTATCCGATTTCTTAAAACATGGAGTTTTTTGATAAAACCAAGTTTTATGAATTTCAAAATTTGCGGCAACCGCCGTGAGGTGGTTGTGCGGTTAGGTGGTTAACACCCCTTACAGGGTGGAACGTGGAATCATTCCCGTTTTCTGTTCCTCAGATCATCTTTTCCCCACCTGTCTCCTGAGGGGAGGAGGGTGGGACTCAAAATACTATAACTGTCAGGTAAGTATTCATAAAACTTCGTTTTATCATAAAAACTCCTTTTTTATGAATAGAACTTACCTTGCAGTTATATATATATATATATATATATATATATATATATATATATATATATATATATATATATATATATATATATATATAGCTGATTCACACATTTGGAGGAGGGTGACAGACAGCTAACATCGTTGGGAAAACAACAATAAGTTGTAGGATAAAACACCTTGATTCCTTCCCTGCTAAGGTAGCCGACTTCAAAGGTTCCTGCCTCTTGAGTCGCTTTCCCTTAGAAGTGTCAGCCAGGAGTGGACCTGTCATACTGAAACAACTCAATCGAGTCTCTTAAACAGGGTGAGACCAACAACTTGACTAGACTTCAGCACTACCTATGCCCCTTTTCAAAAAACTGAAACTTACTCAAACTAACCACCCAACCTTGCAAAATAGATATTACTATCTAGCTAGACTGACAGCACTGTACCACCAATCAGAGTCCTCAGACAACCATAAAAACCAAAACCCAAACACAGGCATACAAAAGTTAAGGTTGAGGGGAGGTAGTACCTCCTTTGCCCAATACAGAAGCAGTATTATTATTATTATTATTATTATTACTATCCAAGCTACAACCCTAGTTGGAAAAGCAAGATGCTATAAGCCCAGGGGCTCCAACAGGGAAAAATAGCCCACTGAGGAAAGGAAATAAGGAAATAAATAAATGAAGAGAACAAAATTAACAATAAATCATTCTAAAATAAGTAACAACGTCAAAACAGACAAGTCATATATAAACTATTAACAACATCAAAAACAAATATGTCATAAATAAACTATAAAAAGACTCATGTCCGCCTGGTCAACAAAAAAGCATTTGCTCCAACTTTGAACTTTTGAAGTTCTACTGATTCAACCACCCGATTAGGAAGATCATTCCACAACTTGGTCACAGCTGGAATAAAACTTCTAAGAGTACTGCGTAGTATTGAGCCTCGTGATGGAGAAGGCCTGGCTATTAGAATTAACTGCCTGCCTAGTATTACGAACAGGATAGAATTGTCCAGGGAGATCTGACTGTAAAGGATGGTCAGAGTTATGAAAAATCTTATGCAACATGCATAATGAACTAATTGAACAACTGTGCCAGATATTAATATCTAGATCAGGAATAAGAAATTTAATAGACCGTAAGTTTCTGTATAACAAATTAAGATGAGAATCAGCAGCTGAACACCAGACAGGAGAACAATACTCAAGACAAGGTAGAATGAAAGAATTAAAACACTTCAGAATAGAATGATCACCAAAAATCTTGAAAGACTTTCTCAATAAGCCTATTTTTTGTGCAATTGAAGAAGACACAGACCTAATATGTTTCTCAAAAGTAAATTTACTGTCTAGAATCACACCTAAAATTTTGAAAGTCATACATATTTAAAGAAACATTATCAATACTGAGATCCGGATGTTGAGGAGCCACCATCCTTGACCTACTTACAATCATACTTTGAGTTTTGTTAGGATTCAACTTCATACCCCATAATTTGCACCATGCACTAATTCTAGCTAAATCTCTATTAAGGGATTCACCAACCCTAGCTCTACATTCAGGGGATGGAATTGATGCAAAGAGAGTAGCATCATCTGCATATGCAACAAGCTTGTTTTCTAGGCCAAACCACATGTCATGTGTATATAGTATGAAAAGTAATGGGCCAAGAACACTACCCTGTGGAACACCGGATATCACATTCCTATAATCACTATAGTGCCCATCAACAACAACTCGTTGAGATCTATTACTTAAAAAATCAATGATAATGCTAAGAAACGACCCACCCACTCCCAACTGTTTCAGTTTGAAAACAAGGGCCTCATGATTAACACTGTCAATGGCAGCACTAAAATCAAGGCCAATCATATGAACTTCCCGACCACAATCAAGGGATTTCTGTACAGCATTGGGGATTGTAAGAAGGGCATCACATGCTCCAAGGCCTTTACGAAAACCAAATTGCAAACTAGGGAATATATGATTACCTTCACCAAACCTATTAAGACGTTTTGCCAAAAGACGTTCAAATACTTTAGATAATATGGGAGTTATGGAAATTGGGCGGTAATCAGTGGGACTTGAGCTACCACAAACACATTTACATAGAGGAGTAACATTACCAATTCTCCAACTAGTGCTAAAAGCTCCTCTTCTTGCTAACTTGCGCAAAATAACAGATAACTTTGGAGCTAAGAAATCTGCTGTCTTTATAAAAAAAACAAAGGAAAAATACCATTTGGGTCTACACCTCCATAAGCATCAAGGTCCACCAACAGAGCTTTAATCTCACGAGATCGAAAAGCTAAACTAGTTAGTTTAGCCTCGGGAAAACAGGAATGAGGAAGTGAAAGTTTTTCATTACTCTGTTTACTGTCAAAAACATCAGCCAAAAGGGTTGCCTTTTCCTTTGGACAGTGAGTAACTGAGCCATCTGGTTTAAGTAAAGGAGAAACTGTTGCATCTACACCGAAGAGTGCAGATTTAAGGGTAGACCACCATTTATGTTCCTGAGTTGTACCAGAAAGTGTTTCTTTTATGGTTAAATTGTACTCACTTTCAGTTGAGGCATAAACTCTGAGCAAAAGCTCGAAGCCGAGTATAGTTGTTCCAGGTCAAATCTGATCTGTTACCCTTCCAAAGTTGATAGGCCTCCTGCTTCTCCAAAAAAGCAAGTCTACAATCATCATTGAACCACGGTTTGTCCTTCACTCGAGAAGGGATACGCCTATCAATTACGTTGACTAGATTCTCATTCAAAGGGACAACAGGATCTACACTATTATATAATTGTGACCAATTCAAGCACAAAAGATCATGTAAATTCCCATTCCAGTCTGCTTGGGATTTCATATAAATTTTACAAGAATATGATATATCAGGGAGAGGCTGCTCAGTCTTCACTAATAATGAAATCAAGGCATGATCAGATGTCCCGACTGGAGAACCAACCTTACTATTTATAACGCCAGGGGAGTCAGTGTATATGAGGTCCAAGCAATTACCAGACCTGTGAGTAGCTTCATTTATGATTTGCTCACAGCCTGATTCAGAGGCAAAGTCTAAAGCTCTTAAGCCATGGCGATCGATAGGAGATATAGAACTTAACCACTCCCTATGGTGAGCATTAAAATCACCAACAAAGACAAAAGAAGCCTTTCTATCATCTTCTTGTATCTTAGCCATAATGGTAAGAAGACAATCGAAGATAGAATCATCCATGTCGGGATTCCGGTAGATCGAACACAAATAAAAGTTGTTATGCCTGCCACAAACTTTTATTACCCGAATCTCATGACATCCACATTGATAGCAGGACTTATGAGAAGCAGGGTACTCGGTCCTAATATACACCGCCATTCCCCTGGCCCTGGGGATGGCATCTCGTTACAACATTATTGGCTTCTTAAAACCAGTTATAAGGAGCTCAGATGAGTGCCTCATATTAGAAACCAAAGTTTCTGAGCACAAAAGAATATCATACTGTCTGGACGCAACTGTAAGGTCTTGGATATTTGCATGAAGACTACGAATATTGCAATACAGAAGACTACATTGACGAAATATGTTATTTTCATTAGTAAAATAAATTTTTGAATATACTTACCCGATAATCATGTAGCTGTCAACTCTGTTGCCGACAGAAATCTACGGTAGGGATACGCCAGCGATCGCTATACAGGTGGGGGTGAACACCACAGCGCCATCTGTGGTCAGGTACTCTAGTACTTCTTGTCAACACCACCTCAATTTTTTCCTCGGTCCACTGGTTCTCTATGGGGAGGAAGGGTGGGTCAATTAAATCATGATTATCGGGTAAGTATATTCAAAAATTTATTTTACTAATGAAAATAACATTTTTCAATATTAATCTTACCCGATAATCATGTAGCTGATTCACACCCAGGGTGGTGGGTGGAGACCAGCATACATGTTAACACAGAAGCTAAGTATCCCGTATTTTATTTTATTAGTTATTCAAAAATAACATAAAATAAATAAGTACCTGGTAAGGAAGACGACTTGAACCATTACTCTGCCTTTATTAAGTACGTCTTTCTTACTGAGTGTAGCGGTCCTCTTAGGATGCTGAACGACTCTTAGGTGCTGAAGTATAAAGGGCTGCAACCCATACTAAAGGACCTCATCACAACCTTTAACCTCGGCGCTTCTCAAGAAAGAATTGACCACCCGCCAAATCAACAAGGATGTGGAAGGCTTCTTAGCCAACCGTACAACCCATAAAAAGTATTCAAGAGAAAGGTTAAAAAGGTTATGGGATTATGGGAATGTAGTGGCTGAGCCCCCGCCTACTACTGCATTCGTTGCTACGAATGGTCCCAGGGTGTAGCAGTTCTCGTAAAGAGACTGGACATCTTTGAGATAGAATGATGCGAACACTGACTTGCTTCTCCAATAGGTTGCATCCATAACACTCTGCAGAGAACGGTTCTGTTTGAGGGCCACTGAAGTAGCCACAGCTCTCACTTCATGTGTCCTTACCTTCAGCAAAGCAAGGTCTTCTTCCTTCAGATGAGAATGTGCTTCCCTAATCAGGAGCCTGAATAGGTAAGAAATTGAGTTCTTAGACCTTGGAAGAGAAGGCTTCTTGATAGCCCACCATAAGGCTTCTGATTGTCCTCGTAAAGGTTATGACCTTTTTAGATAGTAACTAAGAGTTCTAACTGGGCAAAGTACTCTCCAGTTCGTCCCCCACCAAGTTGGACAGGCTTGGGATCTCGAACGACTTAGGCCAAGGACGTGAAGGAAGCTCGTTTTAGCAAAAAACCGAGCTGCAAGGAACATGTAGCCGTTTCAGATGTGAAAACTATGTTCCTGCTGAAGGCGTGGATCTCACTTACTCTTTTAGCTGTTGTCAAGCACACGAGGAAAAGAGTTTTTAATGTGAGGTCCTTAAAAGAGGCTGATTGGAGAGGTTCAAATCTTGATGACATAAGGAACCTTAGGACCACGTCTAGATTCCAGCCTGGAGTGGACAACCGACGTTCCTTTGAGGTCTTAAAAGACCTAAGGAGGTCCTGTAGATCTTTGTTGGTGGAAAGATCCAAGCCTCTGTGGCGGAAGACCGCTGCCAACATACTTCTGTAACCCTTAATCGTAGGAGCTGAAAGGGATCTTACGTTCCTTAGATGTATCAGGAAGTCAGCAATCTGGGTTACAGTGATACTGGATGAGGAAACTGCATTGGCTTTGTACCAGCTTCGGAAGACTTCCCCTTTAGACTGATAGACTCTGAGAGTGGATGTCCTCCTTGCTCTGGCAATCGCTCTGGCTGCCTCCTTCGAAAAGCCCCTAGCTCTTGAGAGTCTTTCGAAAGTCTGAAGGCAGTCAGACGAAGAGCGTGGAGGTTTGGATGTACCTTCTTTACGTGAGGTAGACGTAGAAGGTCCACTCCTAGAGGAAGAGTCCTGGGAATGTCGACCAGCCATTGCAGTGCCTCTATGAACCATTCTCTCGTGGGCCAGAGCGGAGCCAACCAACGTCAGCCGTGTCCCTTTGCGAGAGGCGAACTTCTGAAGTACCCTGTTGACAATCTTGAACGGCGGGAATGCATACAGGTCGAGATGGGACCAATCCAGCAGAAAAGCATCCACGTGAACTGCTGCTGGGTCTGGAATCGGAGAACAATACAACGGGAGCCTCTAGGTTATCGAGGTAGCGAACAGATCTATGGTTGGCTGACCCCACAGGGCCCAAAGTCTGCTGCAAACATTCTTGTGAAGGGTCCACTCTGTGGGGATGACCTGACCCTTCCGGCTAAGGCGATCTGCCATGACATTCATATCGCCCTGAATGAACCTCGTTACCAGCGTGAGCTTTCGATCTTTTAACCAGATGAGGAGGTCCCTTGCGATCTAGAACAACTTCCACGAATGAGTCCCTCCCTGCTTGGAGATGTAAGCCAAGGCTGTGGTGTTGTCAGAGTCCACCTCCACCACCTTGTTAAGCTGGAGGGACTTGAAGTTTATCAAGGTCAGATGAACCGCCAACAGCTCCTTGCAATAGATGTGAAGTGTCCTTAGCTCCTGATTCCATGTTCCCGAGCATTCCTGTCCGTCCAAAGTCGCACCCCAGTCCGTGTCTGATGTGTCAGAGAAGAGACGGCGGTCGGGTTTCTGAACAGCCAAAGGTAGACTTCCTTGAGAAGAAAGCTGTTCTTTCACCACGTGAGAGTAGACCTCCTCTCTTCGGAAACAGGAACTGAGATCGTCTCTAGCGTCATGTCCTTTATCCAGCGAGCCGCTAGATGATACTGAAGGGGGGGAGGTGGGGTCTCCCTAACTCGATGAACAGTGCCAGCGATGAAAGTGTCCCTGTTAGACTCATCCACTACCTGACTGAGCATCGGTTCCTTCTCAGCATGCTCTGGATGCAATCTAGGGCTTAGTATATCTTTGGGGTCGACGGAAAAGCCCGAAAAGCTCGACTCTGAAGATCCATACCCAGGTAGACAATGGTCTGGGATGGGACGAGCTGGGACTCCTCAAAATTGACCAGGAGGCCCAGTTCCTTGGTCAGATCCATAGTCCATCTGAGAATCTCCAGACAGCGACGACTTGTGGGAGCTCTTAAAAGCTAGTCGTCTGACGGAGCCGGACACAAGATCATGGTACTGCTGCACAGTCTGTGAACTGTCAACCATGGGGAAGCGAGGAAGTACAGTGACAACCCGAAGCTGTCTAGACTGTCTGGGTCGTACAGACAACTCCTTATCGGGTTGCTGAGGTTGCCGCACTGCGTCACAACAAGACACTTCTGCTGGTTGTTGAACGTCTTCCCAGTGACACACTGACTCCGTAAACAAAAAATCCTCTAACAAGGACTAAGCTTGGACTGCATGTCTTGCAACACAGCTCAAGGTCTATGGGAGCAGGTGTGGTAACAGACGGGGTTAGCGACTGAAGTGGAACCATTACCCTCCCTGGAAGCATGCTATGCTTAAATAAAAGTCCATAGGAGGCTAAGCAGCTAAAGGCTCCTCTCCAAATGACAGAGTCCTCAAGGGAAAATCAGAAGGAGGGAGAATAGCACTTTCTCATCTACAGGAACCATATCCGAGAAAAGCTAAGTTCTCTCAGTGAGGGTTTCACTGGTGCAAAAGCAGCAGACTAGAAGGCAACGTTATGAAACTGCTTGACAGTCTAGTGAGTTGGCAACAACCAAAGATGTGTGACTGAGAAGCATGCGGTAAGGTATGCAGAGCATGCTGAATGTAGAGCATGCTGTAAGGTAAGCAGAGCATGTTGCATGGCGTGCGGCTCATGCTGCATGGGATGAGGCTCATGCTGCATGGGATGAGGCTCATGCTGCATGGTATGAGACTCATGCTGCATGGGATGAGGCTCAAGCTGCATGGGATGAGGCTCAAGCTGCAAGGGATGAGGCTTATGCCGCATGCGTTGAGGAGGATGCCGCATAGTATGAGGCTCCTGCCTCATGGGTTGAGGCGGTTGTCGCATAGCATGATGCTTTTGCCTCATGGTTTGAGGAGGAAGCCGCATAGCATGAGGCTCCTCATAAGCATGAGGCTGCCTGATGGGTAGAGGAGGATTTTTTTAAAGAAATCTGAACCTGACACTAATCTAGCTGTCCGAGGATTTACCTGGTGAGACATCAGTCTCTGTACCAGCGAGTTTTACCAGATTTCCCCGGGCCACCACGTGACACAATTGGTAGTAATTCATTCAAATTACCCCTAATGAGTCAATATGGATAAATATCAACACAACATCGTGTTCAAATAGAAATAAATTTCTACCTCATATTTGGGATCGAACGCTAGCCCCTTCTAATGAAAGGCCAGGTCGAAACCAACCATGCCACGAGAGCCCATTCAAGAGTTGAGGTTCTTGCGTCAAGAGTGGAGGTGGCTGCCGCAAGAGTTGAGGTTGCTGCCGCAAGAGTTGAGGTTGCTGCCTCAAGGATGGTGGAGGTGGCTGCCGCAAGAGTTGAGGTTGCTGCCTCAAGGATGGTGGAGGTTGCCGCAACGCAAGAGGTTGCTGCATAGCGCTGGTATCTGGCAACTCCCAGTGCGGCAGCTCACGCGTGGAGGTAGGTTGAGGAACCTCAACCTCATACGTCTGGTAGGGTGGACTGCGCAGAAGTGGAGTTGAGGTTGCTGCCTCGAGGATGGTGGAGGTTGTCGCACCGCAAGAGGTAGCTGCCTCGAGGATGGTTGTAATGCAAGATACTCCTGCCTCAAGGGTAGAGGAGGTTGTAAGGCATAAGGCTCCTGCCCCCATTGTTGAGGAGGTTGCTGCGTGGTAAGAGGCTCCTCAAGGAAAGTGGAGGTTGCTGCACAGCGCTGGTATCTGGCAACTCCCAACGCGGCAGCTCACGCATGGAGGTAGCTTGAGGAACCTCAACCTCATACGTCTGGCAGATTGTACTGCGCAGAGGAGGAGGAGCGCTCGCAGGAGGAGGTGTATTAACCTTCTCTGCCTGAAACTCCCGCATCAACACTGCAAGCTGCGACTGCATTGTCAGCAGCATAGACCACTAGAGTTAGAGAAAGACAACAACAAACGGAGCTACTGTCCGTTGAAACTGAGGGTCTAAAACAGCTGGTGCGGCAACAGACGGAGTTACTGTCTGTTGCGATACCACCGTGCCTCTCTGGGAGGTGTGCAGTTGTCGTACTGCAGCAAGTCCGAACTGACCCAGTGCTAATGGCACCACCTAGGAGTTGGACTTGCGCGGAAGGGACCGACTTGCACTTAAAAGCTGCAAGATTTGGTCCATGGTTTCTGCGAGAAACCTCTTCCGCAGACGAGGAATAAATGTGCTCTCTCGTCTTTGTGTGGGTGGGGTGATCACGTCGGCTACGTGAGTTGGTTACACCCGAAACCACGGAGGGAAACGTCTGTTCGTCGATCAAGGCCTGCTGAACCCATAAGTCCTTCGACATTACTTCTCCCCTGGGCTTGGGAGCTTGTAAGAGGTCCCAGACTAGGCGAACAACTGGCACGAACAGACGAACCCTCGAACGCAACACTGTAACACTTTGCGTGTATCACTTTATCACTTTTGATTTTCTGTTTGCACTTATTTCACTGAACTCGAAACTTTAAGTGGTTTGTACCTGAAACACGCAATTCTATCCTTCATTAAAAGTTAGTAATTGCGAAAACAGTATTACAATGTAACAGAAAAACATAATGAAAGATAAATAATTCAGTGGCTGGAAAAAGAGATTAAACACTAGATCAAATAAACTACGTTTAAAATCTCTCACCGCATAAAGTCTGAGAACAAGAATAAAACTCTAGAAACGTTTACTTTCTTCCCCTAAAGAGACTAGGGAGAAGAGCAAAAACGATAACAACGTTACCCGCTTGAACGAAACGTTTATCCTCCTCTCTCTCCCTCCGTCTCTATCTCTCTCTCTCTCTCTCTTGACTTAGCACCTGAGAGAAGAGCCCAATTATATATATCGTTAAAACATATTATTGTTAAAGGAAAAAAACTGAAAGGTTTCCCAAATAAAAATTTCCTTTATTAGAACAGAACCATTTAAGCTAAGAAAGAATGAACAAAACGCTAGAATCGGTTTACTCTTACTGCAACGTGACACCGTGATAGACTCTCTCTCTATCGTAACGATAGAGCGCAAGTTGAACGTTCTGAACGTCAACAACTGCAGAGACAAAACAAAACGTTAGTTCAACTTTGAAAACAGTACAAGACTATCAAAGAAATTCTTTCAAAAACATTAAAATGGCATAATATGTTAACAGGTAAAAACGAAATGACGGGCTCAAAGTTAATTAACTTCGGTTCCAAGAAAAGACCGCCTACTATTAGGAAAGGTCGAATATAAACAAATATAAAAATTAATTTTAATAAGTTTATAATAAAAGGAAGTTAATCAAAGAGGCCTATAAAAGGCGGAGAGATATAAAATAAATCTATAACTTTGTTAAGCAAAATTAAGAGAGTCTATACTCTCTTCGACACCAACACTTCCGTCTAAGGGAAGGGTCGGCCATTTAAAAGTGAAAGAGAGTTCATACTCTCTTCGTACCAAAATTAAATCAAAAATTAAATCAAATTAATTCCAAAAACTTGCTAAGCTAATGATATAGCTTCCTGAATAGCGAAGGCTAAACTCTAGAGCAAATACATCACCAAATCGTGAGCAATAACTCCAGAATCAACAGCGTATCCATGTAGGTCTAGCCGGAGGCACGACAGAGGAAAAATTGAGGTGGTGTTGACAAGAAGTACTAGAGTACCTGACCACAGATGGCGCTGTGGTGTTCACCCCCACCTGTATAGCGATCGCTGGCGTATCCCTACCGTAGATTTCTGTCGGCAACAGAGTTGACAGCTACATGATTATCGGGCAAGATTAATATTGAAAACTAGGACGTACTGGTCCCGGATTTCGCTCAATGTCTCCAGACAGCATAAGAATTAATAGAAATAAAAAAAGACATCATACTTAAAAACTAGATTAACAAGAATTATAACAAAAACAATACGTACAGAATTATAAACAAAGTGATTGACGATACCCATAGACTATAGTAAAAAGTTGGAAAAACTGGTCAACATGGAGGAGCCGATACACCATGCAAGGCTAAATACCTTCCAGGATAGCCACTTCAACTGAAGGGAGGACAGTAAGGATGGTTTTGAGAAGAAAAGGAATCAGAAAAAGGAAAAGACAACCTCTTGATAAACCACCAGGCATCCATGGTCCTTCTATTAAGCCTGCCCAACACACCATTTCAAAAAAACTAGAGGAAGAATAAAAAAAAAAAAAAAAAAGATAGAATAGTGTGCCTGAGTGTACCCTCAAGCAAGAGAACTCCAACCCAAGACAGTGGAAGACCATGGTACAGAGGCTATGGCACTACCCAAGACTAGAGAACAGTGGTTTAATTTTGGAGTGTCCTTCTCCTAGAAGAGCTGCTTACCACAGCTAAAGAGTCTCTTCTACCCTTACAAGAGGAAAGTACACTGAACAAATTGCAGTACAGTAATTAACCCCTTGGGTGAAGAAGTGTTAAGTATCTCATTGTTGTCAGGTGTATGAGGAAAGACGAGAATATGTAAAGAATAGGCCAAACTATTCTGTGTAAGTGTAAGCAAAGAAAAAATAAGCCGTGACCAGAGAGAGGGATCCAATGCATTACTGTCTGGCCAGTCAAAGGATCCAATACCTCTCTAGTGGTAGTATCTCAACGGGCGGCTGGTGCCCTGGCCAACCTACTACCTACTAGCTACGTATGGGCCCAAGGTATAACATCTTTCATAATCAACTCTTACCTCTCTGAGGTAATGAGAGGCGAACACAGTTGCTTCTCCAGAACGTTGCGTCCCTAATCTGTTTAACTGATATATTCTTGCGATATGCCAGTGAAGTAGCAATGGCTTTCACCTCATGAGCTTTTACTTTTAAAAGACCGAAGCTCTCTTCCTCACACAAGAGGTGAACTTCTGTTATTGTCTCCCTTAAAAAAATGACAATGCATTCTTTGAGAGGGATTTTATAGGATCTTTCACTGAGCACCATAAAGAATTGGAAGCACCTCTAACATTCTTGGTACGAGATAGATAAGCCCATAGGAATCTAACTGGGCAGAGGAGCCTCTCCTGCTCTTGACCCACCACATTAGTGAGGTTAGGAACATCGAACGTCCTCGGCCAGGGTTAAGATGGATTCTCAACCTTAGCGAGGAAGTCGATCTTCAACGCACATACTGCTCCATCCTGGTTAAAGCTCACCTGCTTTTCAATAACGTGAATCTCGCAGACCCTCTTTGCTGTGGCCAAAGCCATCAGGAAGAGGGTTTTCTTAGTAGCATCTCTAAGGGACGCTTGTGAGATGGGTTCGAATTTCTTGCTGCATAGGAACTTCAGAACCATGTCCAAATTCCAAGCTAGGGGTCTTAACTGGGCCTGCTTAGTTGTCTCAAAAGACTTCCAAGAGGTCTTGCAAATCTTTATCCTGAATCAAGTCTATGCCTCTGTGCCTACAGACAGCAGAAAGCATACTCTTGTACCCTTTAATAGTGGATACAGCCAGTTTAGAGTCTTGTCTGAGGGACAATAAAAAAATCCGCTATCTGGCTCACAAAGGTAGTGGTTGAGGAAACTTTATGCTGCTTACACCAAGCTCTAAAGGTTTCCCACTTCAATTGGTAGACCCTCCTCGCTCTGGCGACAGCTCTTACAGCTTGCGCAGAAAAGACTCTCACTCTGACAAGCTTCTCGATAGTCTGAAGGCAGTCAGTCGTAGAGCGAGGGAGTTTTCAAGATACCTGTCGAAGTGGGGCTGTTTGAGAAGCTTTAGGCTTGGAGGAAGGCTTCTTGGAAAGTCCACTGACATGTCCAACACCTCTGTGAACCATTCTCTTGCTGGCCATGATGGAGCTACCAGGATCATTCTTCCAGATTCAAGGGAAGCGAATTTCCTGACTACCAGATTGATGATCTTGAAAGGGGGAACGCATAGGTGTCCATCACCGTCCGGTCCATCAAGAAGGCGTCAACTGCTATTGCCTCCTCGTCCGGGACTAGGGAGCAGTAGTTGGGGATCCTTATGTTTTGGTTGGAGGCGAAGAGGTCTATTAAAAGCCTCCCCCATAACTTCCACAGACAGACAGATCTGATGATTGAGGGTCCACTCGTTGGGAGAACTTGCCCTTTCCTGCTGAGCATGTCTGCTCTTACATTCTTCTGTCCCTGCACGAATCTTGTTAGAAGTTCTATGTTGTTCTCCTTCGACCACAGAAGGAGCTCTTTTGCTGTTTCGAAAAGAGACAGAGAGCGAGTTCCCCCTTGCTTTCTGATGTAAGCCAAAGCCGTGGTGTTGTACGAATTGACCTCCACTATCCTTCCCGACACGGAGTCTTTGAAGGCCTTCAGTCCTAACAGAATGGCCATCAACTCCTTCCTGTTGATGTGCCACCCGGCTTGCTCCTTTCCCCAAGAGCCTGAGATCTCCTTGCTTCCCAGTGTTGCTCCCCATCCTGACTCCGAAGCATCTGAGAACAACACTAGGTCTGGGTTATTCCTGAACCGGGAGATTCCTCCCCCTAAAACAGCTGGATCCAGCCTTTAAATCAGATGACTCTTGATTTCTGCTGGAATGAGGAAGGAAAAGGAGTCCTCCTGAATCTTCCTGTCCCACACCCTTGATAGGAAGTGTTAGAGGTCTGAGGTGCACTCTTCCCAGAGAGACAAACGGTTCGAGCGAGGAGAGGGTTCCCAGCAAACTCATCTAATCCCTCGCTGAGCACTTTTGTCTTTCAAGGAATTCCTGAACCTTCCCGAGGCACATGGTCTGCCTTTCTTGGGAGGGAGAAGCCCAAAAACGAACAGAGTCCAGAACTATCCCCAAATAAAGAATTGTTGACTCGGTTCGGTCTGGAACTTCTCCTTGTTGATGACAAGACCCAGTTCCTGAGCCATCATAAAAGTCTTGCGTAGGTCCTCCAGACATTTTTCCTTTGACCGGGATCTTATCAACCAGTCGTCCAGATATAGAGATACTCTAATCCCCTCTTGGTGAAGCCATCCTGCCACAATCGTCATTACCCTGGCGAAAACTTGAGGAGCAGAGCTGAGGGCGAAGCAGAGCCTTGAACTGGAAACACTTGCCCTGGATCATAAATCTTAGGAGCTTTCTCGAAGTCGGATGGATGGGGATGTGAGAGCAAGCGTCCTGTAAATCCAGAGGCACCATCCAGTCCCCTGGACGTACCGCTGCCAGCACCGACCGAGTCGTCTCCAAGGTATATTTAGTCTTTTCCACAAAGACGTTAAGAGCGCTGACATCTAGCACTGGTCTCCATCCACCCGAGCTCTTAGGTACCAGAAACAAGCAATTGTAGAAGCCTGGGGAAGATTGTTCCAGAATTGGCTCTATCACTCCCTCCTCCAGCATCTGGCTCACCAGATCCAGTAGAGCCTCTTGTTTCCCGACATCCGAGTACTGCGCCACCAAGGATAGAGGCGTATTTGAAAGCGGAAGCTTCTTCAAGAGGGAGATCTTGTATCCCTCCTTGACGACCGAGAGGGACCAGGCATCCACCCCTCTTTTCTTCCAAGCCTGCCAAAAAAGTAGGTCTTGCTCCTACCGCTGTCTGGAGGACTTGAGCGTCATCTCCTGGGGCGGGATCTGAACGAACCCCTATTCGTTCTACCGCCCGTCTCCTGCCTTCTTCCGCTGAAGTCTGGTCTCGTCGGAGCTCTACCTCGAAAGGGCTGCTGAGGCTTCCTCTCCTCTCTCTTCAATGACAAAGGAACCGCTTGTAAAGGCTTCCTTGCAGAACGTAACAGGAGGTCTTATGTGGCCTTTTGCGCTAAAGAAAGGGTAACGTCCCTGACGAGGGACTCAGGAAAAAGGTGCTCCGATAGAGGGACATAAAGGAGCTCGGCCTTCTGCGCAACTGTAACTGCTCTAGAAGTGAAGGAACATAAAAGGGCCCTCTTCTTTAAAACTCCTGCCGAAAATAGGGAAGCCAACTCATTTGGCCTATCCCTAGGAGCCTTGTCCATGCAGGCCATAATACTAGCAAGGTCTGTAGCTACCAACCGCTCTGTTTTCCTGGCCAGCGTATCCAGAGACCTGTCCAAAAAACTGAAGACTTCGAAGGCTCGGAAAATTCCCTTGACGAGGTGGTCAAGCTCACACATAGACCACATTACCTTCGCCGAGTTAAGGGCATGTCTTCTGGAAGAGTCAACAATGCCAAAGAAGTCCCCCTGGGAGGAGGCAGGCACTCCCAGGCCCAGAGCTTCGCCAGTCTCGTAACACATGCTGGTGGAAACGAGAAGGTGGTCTTGACCGCTTGCCTACGCTCCTTCAGCCAGTCATCCATTCTAGCGAGAGCCTTCCTAGCCGAGATGGACAGCTTCATCTTGATGAAAGCCGATTGCTTTTTGGCCTTCTTCCTGCTAAACTGTGACTAAGGAGAACGAGGAGCAGCAGGTTGAAACTCCTCCCCATAAAGCTCAAGGAGGGAGCAAGAGAGAACCTTATAATCTGCAGCCGCGTTAGCAGGCTTATCTTCATACTCTGAGATATCCTCTAGATCTTGCCCTTCTTCCAACTCAGTCTCTCTTTGGGCTGCAGGAACTAAGTCTGAGGTTGCTTTAACATGCCAATCAGTTTCCAATTGCTCATCTGCGTCCGAGAAAAGCAAATCGTCGGATGCATCATGTTGGCGAGGGCTGAATGCGTCCTGACATCAAGGGGGGCGTGCGTCTTGGCGGCGAGCGCCGGAGGCGCCCTGTAGCCGCGCGATGGAGGAGTCCCGACGTCACGCGCTAGAAGTGTTCTCAAGGCAGGAGGAGGATGCGTCCTGGGGCCGAGAACTGGAAGCATCCTTGCGACGCAAGCTGGATGCGTCCTGGTGTCGCGAGCGAGAGACGGAAGCGTCCTGGTGTCGCGAGCGAGAGACGGAAGCGTCCTGGTGTCGCGAGCGAGAGACGGAAGCGTCCTGGCGACGAGAATCGCGAGCGTCCTGGTGGCGTGTCGAGGAAGAAGAAGCGCGTAACGCGCGCTTGACGAACCGTGCCGCGGTTCCCTGGGAGAGGCACTCCGTTCCCTCTTAGAGGCAGATTTCTTAATCGGTACAGTGCCGTCCTTACGCCTGCCCGACTGGGAGGAAGGGCAGCTAAAAGCTTGTACCAGAGAAGACAGCTGCTTCTGCATAGCTTTCATAAAAGATTTTGCGACTGCTGCTGGATCCTGCATTTCCGAAGGCGATGGCTACCGAGTAGCGCTGGTCGTAGAAGGTTCTCACGATAGTCTCTCATCACTTACAAGAAGAGGAAAATCTTCCTTCCCTCCATTTTTAGGCTTTGACCTCTTCGTTGGAACGGCATCCCAGTCATCCTCTGAAGGAAAAGGTTCCGGGCTACTCGATAAGGGAGAGCAAGAACGAGTCTGGTCAGCTTTATTCCATCTCCTCTTGGTTGGTCTCGAAGCTTCATACCACCATTTGTGTCTGGGCGAAGGGCTTGAGGAAGACACCATCATTTCCGTCACGCCTTTTCCATGGTGGCCATGAGCAGCCAGGGAAAACACAACAGGACTGCTTGAGGAGACGGCTGACCGAGGATGCGTACCTCTCACTCCCTTGTGGCCGTCGACTTACCTTCTCCCTTGGTCCTGGGAGCTTGGTAGAGGTCTAGAACTAAGGATGTGACAGGTTCGATCAGTTGCCACCTCCAATACACTTTCACAAGCACTAATCACGCTCTCACTCTTACCTTTAAAGGCTGAAAGCTGGTCTTTAATAGCCTTCAACTCAGCCGCCATCCTGGCGTACCGAGGGTCATCCGTAGATACCGTTCCTGTAGAAGGGGCAGGAGCTACTACCTAAGGAGAAGTTTCAACTTCTACAGAGGAATTAATTAGGGGATCCCAAGATTACTTAACCATTCTCTCTTGCTCCAAACCTCACATTCCTTGCACCTATTATCAAGCGCACATTCAAAACCCCTGCACTTTAAACAAACAGTGTGAGGGTCTACCGAAACTTTCGGTAACCTCACCTTGCATACCTCCTTTACACAATCATGAAAATGAAGTTTATCAGTCATCATAAACAAACAAAAAGTCAAAGAATAATAAATAACAAGAGCGATTGCCAAAACCCTAGATCAGTGTACGTCACCAAAAAAAGAAGTCCAGTACAGCGACACAGGGAGAGCAAATGAAAAACTCCAATGGCAGACCAACAAGGTTGTCAGTCCAACCGGCAGAGATGATCCGAGGAACAGAAAATGGGAATGATTCCACGTACCACCCTGTAAGGGGTGTTAACCCCCTAACCGCACAACTACCACACAGCGGCTACCGCGAATTTTGAAAAATTCTGCCGGACGCCAGAGACTATATAATATCTATCTATCTATCTATCTAACTGCCAGGTAAGTTCTATTCATAAAAATTATATTTTCATAAAATGAATTTTTTAACATACTTACCCGGTGGATATATATATAGCTTAAGTCCCTGACGTCACGGCAGAAATTCAAAACTCGCGGCAATCGCAGATTGGGTAGCTAGGTGTACTACTAGCGCCACCACTCGCCAGGTAACTAACCATTCCATGAATCCTCAGATCTTCCATGCCCATAGGTCTCTAAAGGGGAGGAAGGGAGGGAGTTAAATTATATATATCCACCAGGTAGGTATATGCCCCGTGGCCGCGGGGGCATATAAAAATTAGAATAGCGCCAACGTTATCCCTGCGTGTCGTAAGAGACGACTAAAAGGGACGGGACGAGGGGGCTGGGAACCCCCTCTCCTGTAAAAAATTCCTGCGAGACATCGACAAGGAGATGGAGCTGGGGGGAGAGTGACTGCTCCCCGCACTCTAGTTTTGGGGTGTTTGAATGTGCGTGGATGTAGTACGATAGAGTAAAAGATGTGAGATTGGAAGTATGTTTAGAAGTAGAAGGATGGATGTATTGGCCTTGTGTGAGACAAAGATGAAAGGAAAAGGTGAAGTGATGTTTGGTGAAATGTCTGGTAGAGTGTCTGGGATTGAAAGGGGAAGAGCGAGAGAGGGTGTGGCGTTATTGCTGAGTGAATGGATGACAGGTAAAGTAGTGGAATGGAAGGAGTTATCATCTAGGTTAATGTGGGTAAGGGTTAGGTTGGGTAGGGAATGTTGGGCGTTTGTCAGTGCGTATGGGCCAGGTAGTGAGAAAAGTGAAGAGCAGAATGAGTTCTAGAATGAATTAACTAGGTGTGTAGAAGGACTGGGTAGAAGGAATTATGTAGTTGTTATGGGCGACTTAAATGCTAGAGTGGGCGCTGGAGATGTAGAAGGTGTCATTAGGAAGTATGGCGTACCAGGTGAAAATGAGAGTGGTGAGAGACTGGTAGACATGTGTGTTGAACAAGAGATGGTAATAAGTGCTAGCTTCTTTAAAAAGAAAGATAAAAATAAGTATACATGGGTAAGAGTGGCAAATGGAAGAGTAGTAGAAAGGGCATTAATAGATTATGTGTTGATAACTAAAAGAATGTTTGGAAGATTGAAAGACGTGCACGTGTTTAGGGGTATGGCTAACGGTATGTCTGATCATTTTTTGGTGGAAGGAAAATTAGTTGTAGCAAAAGAGTGGGGGGAATAGAGTAGGTGGATGTAAAAGGGAGCTAGTGAGGATTGAAGAGCTAATAAAACCGGGGGTAAAAAGTAAATATCAGGAAAGGTTGAAAATGGCATATGACGAGGTGAGAGTAAGAGAAACTGGTAATTTAGAGGAGGAGTGGAAGTTAGTAAAAGAAAATTTTGCTGGGATTGCAAGTGATGTATGTGACAAGAAGGTTGTTGGAGGCAGCATGAGGAAGGGCAGTGAATGGTGGAATGAAGGAGTGAAGGTAAAAGTGGAAGAGAAAAAGAGGGCTTTTGAAGAACGGCTGCAGAGTAATAGTATAGAGAAGTATGAAAAATATAGAGAGAAAAATGTGGAAGTAAAGCACAAGGTACGTGAGGCAAAGAGGGCAGCTGACCTGAGGTGGGGTCAGGGATTGGGTCAGTCATATGAAGAGAATAAGAAGTTTTGGAAAGAAGTGAAGAGTAAGGAAGGCTGGCGCAAGAATTGAAGAGACAGTGAAAGATGGAAATGGAAGGTTGTTAAAAGGAGAGGAGGCAAGGAAAAGGTGGGCGGAATATTTTGAAAGTTTGCTGAATGTTGAGGATGATAGGGAGGCAGATATAATTGCTGTTCCAGGTGTTGAGGTGCCAGTGATGGGAGATGAGAATGAGAGAGAGATTACAATAGATGAAGTGAGGGGAGCACTAGATGAAACAAGAGTAGGAAAAGCATCTGGTATGGATGGTGTGAAAGCTGAGATGTTGAAGGAAGGGGGTGTGACTGTACTTGAATGGTTGGTGAGATTGTTTAATATGTGTTTTGTGTTGTCAATGGTACCAGTAGATTGGGTTTGTGCATGTATTGTACCACTATATAAGGGTAAGGGAGATGTGCATGAGTGTTGTAATTCAAGAGGTATTAGTTTGTTGAGTGTAGTTGGAAAAGTGTATGGTAGAGTATTGATTAATAGGATTAAGGATAAAACAGAGAATGTAATCTTGGAAGTACAGGGTGGTTTTAGAAGAGGTAGGGGTTGTATGAATCAGATTTTTACAGTTAGGCAGATATGCGAGAAATATTTAGCAAAAGGTAAGGAGGTGTATGTTGCGTTTATGGATCTGGAGAAAGCATATGAGAGAGTTGATAGGGAAGCAATGTGGAATGTGATGAGGTTATATGGAGTTGGTGGAAGGTTGTTGCAAGCAGTGAAAAGTTTCTACAAAGGTAGTAAAGCATGTGTTAGAATAGGAAATGAAGTGAGTGATTGGTTTCCGGTGAGAGTGGGGCCGAGACAGGGATGTGTGATGTCGCCGTGGTTGTTTAACTTGTATGTTGATGGAGTGGTGAGAGAGGTGAATGCTCGAGTGCTTGGACGAGGATTAAAACTGGTAGGCGAGAATGACCATGAATGGGAGGTAAATCAGTTGTTGTTTGCGGATGATACTGTACTGGTAGCAGACACAGAAGAGAAGCTTGACCGACTAGCGACAGAATTTGGAAAGGTGTGTGAGAGAAGGAAGTTGAGAGTTAATGTGGGTAAGAGTAAGGTTATGAGATGTACGAGAAGGGAAGGTGGTGCAAGGTTGAATGTCATGTTGAATGGAGAGTTACTTGAGGAGGTGGATCAGTTTAAGTACTTGGGGTCTATTGTTGCAGCAAATGGCGGAGTGGAAGCAGATGTACGTCAGAGAGTGAATGAAGGTTGCAAAGTGTTGGGGGCAGTTAAGGGAGTAGTAAAAAATAGAGGGTTGGGCATGAATGTAAAGAGAGTTCTATATGAGAAAGTGATTGTACCAACTGTGATGTATGGATCGGAGTTGTGGGGAATGAAAGTGATGGAGAGACAGAAATTGAATGTGTTTGAGTTGAAGCGTCTAAGGAGTATGGCTGGTGTATCTCGAGTAGATAGGGTTAGGAACGAAGTGGTGAGGGAGAAAACGGGTGTAAGAAAGGAGTTAGCGGCTAGAGTGGATATGAATGTGTTGAGGTGGTTTGGCCATGTTGAGAGAATGGAAAATGGTTGTCTGCTAAAGAAGGTGATGAATGCAAGAGTTGATGGGAGAAGTACAAGAGGAAGGCCAAGGTTTGGGTGGATGGATGGTGTGAAGAAAGCTCTGGGTGATAGGAGGATAAATGTGAGAGAGGCAAGAGAGCGTGCTAGAAATAGGAATGAATGGCGAGCGATTGTGACGCAGTTCCAGTAGGCCCTGCTGCTTCCTCCGGTGCCTTAGATGACCGCGGAGGTAGCAGCAGTAGGGGACTCAGCATTATGAAGCTTCATCTGTGGTGGAAATGTGGGAGGTTGGGCTGTGGCACCCTAGCAGTACCAGCTGAACTCGGTCGAGTCCCTGATTAGGCTGAAGGAACAGAGAGAGTAGAGGTCCCCTTTTTGTTTTGTTTCATTGTTGGTGTCGGCTACCCCCCAAAATTGGGGGAAGTGCCTTGGTATATGGATGGAGGTATATTCAAAAATTTATTTTATAATGAAAATATCATTTTTAAACATCTGACTTAGCCGGTGGATATATATATAGCTGACTGACACCCTTGGTGGAGGGTTAGAGACAGCCAACATTATTGGAATATTACTCAAGAGTTTAAGAAAAAACAAGCTTAAGGGTTCGTACCTGATAAGGAAGCTGACTTTTATGATTCTCTGCCTCATTAGTCCGCTATCCTTATGAGATCAAGCGATCCACTCAGGGGGCTGAAAGACCTCTAGGAGCTGTCAAAACGGTGTAAATACCTCATTATGACAGGACCTCAACCAATACCCTTGTTCTGGGCGCTCTCAAGGAAAAGGTTTGACCACCTGCTAAAATCAATGATTGTGGAAGACTGTCAACCAATCTCCACAAACAACCATAAAATACAATAGTTAAAAGAAAAGAAAAAAGGCATTAGGATTGGGGGAATGTAGTGGTAGAACAATCACCCACTACTGCACTCGCTGCTACGAATGGACCCAAAGTGTAGTAGTCCTCGTAAAGAGTCTCGACACGTTTCAAATAATGTGAGGCGAACACAGATTTGCTCCTCCAAAAGATAGTGTCCATAATGCTCTGTAAAGCTTGATTCTACTTGAAAGCTACAGAAGTTACCACAGCTCTTGACTTCGTGCGTCTTCATTTTCAGCAATTTGAGGTCTGCTTCATGGCAGTGAGCGTGAGCCTCTCTTATCAAGAGCCCAATAAAATATGATAGGGCGTTCTTAGACATTGGTAAGGAGGGCTTCTTGACTGAACACCATAGAGCTTCTGACTTGCCTCGTGATTCTTTAGTTCTGTCTAGATAGAATTTAAGTGCTCTTACAGGGCACAGGACCTTCTCCATTTCCTCACCAACCACATCTGAAAGGTTTGGAATCTCGAAAGACTTCGGCCATGGATAAGAAGGGAGTTCTTTCTTGGCCAAGAAACCAAGTTGTAAGGAGCAGATAGCTTTGCTATTTCAGAAGCCAATATTATTGCTAAAGGCATGCACTTCACTGACTCTTTTGGCCGTTGCCAGACTGACTAAGAAAAGTCTTTAAAGTAAGATCTTTAAAAGAAGCCGATTGTAAGGGCTCAAACCTGTCACTCATGAGAAACTTCAGGACTACAACCAGATTCCAGGCTGGTGATTCTAGTTGACGCTCCTTAGAAGTCTCAAAGGATTTGAGGTCTTGAAGGTCTTTGTTGTTAGAGGGCCAAGTTCCTGGGCCTGAAGACGGCCGCTAGCATGCTCCTGTACCCTTTAATGGTAGAGGAAGAAAACTTGCGTTTTCTCCTAAGGTCTAAAAAGAAGTCAGCAATTTTGGTCAGAGAGATACTGGAAGAGGCTAATGAGTTGACTCTGCACCAATCTCAAAAGACCTCCCACTTGGACTGGTAGACCTTGATGGTAGAGGTCCTCCTTGCTCTAGCGATAGCTCTAGCTGCCTCCTTCGAAAAGCCTCTAGCTCTTGCGAGTTTTACGATAGTCTGAAGGCAGTTAGATGTAGAGCTGGGAGGTTTTGATGGAACCTTTCCAAGTGCGGTTGTCCGAGTAGATCTACTCGTATTGGCAGACTTCTTGGTATGTCCACCACCCATTGAAGTACCTCTGTGAACCAGCCTCTCGAAGGCCAGAGGGGAGCTACTAGAGTCAATCTGGTTCCCTCGTGAGAGACAAACTTTTGTAATACTTTGTACAGGACTTTGAATGGAGGGAACGCGTAAAAAACCAGGCGAGACCAATCCAGCAGAAAAGCATCTATGTGGACTGCTTCTAGATCTGGCACTGGGGAGCAGTAGGTCTCCAGCCTCTTCGTTTTCGAGGTTGTGAATAGGTCTATGGACGGACGACCCCAAATCCGCCATAGTTTCTTGCAAACCTCCTGATGCAGTGTCCATTCCATGGGAATAACTTGGTTTCTCCTGCTGAGGCTGTCTGCCATCACGTTCTTCTCTCCTTGAATGAACCTTGTGAGTAAGGTTACATTCCTTTCCTTTGCCCAAACTAGGAGCTCCCTTGCAGTCTAGTAAAGGGACTTTGAGTGCGTTCCACCTTGTTTGGATATGTAGGCCAAAGCTGTGGTGTTGTCGGCGTTTACCTGCACTACCTTGTTTAGAACCGACCTTTCGAACTCTTGAAGGGCCAATAGGACTGCTAACAGCTCCTTCTGGTTGATGTGGAGGCTCTCTTGATCTTTAGTCCACAGACCCGAGCTCTCCAGCTTCCCCAGTGTTGCTCCCCACCCTAAGTCCGAGGCGTTGGTACACAACACAAGGTCTGGGCTCCTTTGCTCCAGCGAGAGACCCTCCTGAAGCTTGACTGGGTCGTTCCACCAACGGAGGCAACTTGTTACAGACTCTGGAAGTGGAATACTTTGTCTCTAAACCCTTCTCCTTGTCCCAATGGTAATTGAGGTGAAATTGAAGAGGGCGGAGATGTAGCCTTCCAAGAGAGACGAACTGCTCCAGTGAGGAGTGTTCCCAGCAGACTCATCCACTGTCTCACAGAACATTTTCTTTTCTCTAGGAAGAGACGAAGCTTTAGGAGAACTTGTTCTATCCTTGAGGGTGATGGAAAAGCCCGAAAAGCTAGACTGTGAATCTACATCCCCAAATAATCTTCTGGGATGGGATCAGTTGGGACTTCTCTGCGTTGACAAGAAGACGCAGTTCCTTTGACAATCTCAGTGTCATATGTAGATCCTCCAGACAGTGATTGGAGGAAGACGCTCTGAGTAACCAGTCGTCCAAATACAGGGAGGCTTTGATACCTGTTGAATGCAGGAAGCTCGCCACATTTAGCATCAGCTTCAGAAAAATGAGAGGAGCGATGCCGAGGCCGAAACACAAGGTTCGAAACTGGAAGACTTCCTTCTCGTAAACGAACCTCCGGTAACGTTTGAAACTGGGATGTATGGGGATATGAAAATAGGCGTCCTGGAGGTCTAACGAGACCATCCAGTCGCCCTTTCTTACTGCTGCTAGCACAGTTTTCATAGTCTCCATTGAGAACTTTGTTTTCTGAATGAAAGCGTTGAGGGAACTTACATCCAGGACTAGTCTCCATCCCCCCAAGTTTTTGGGGACCAGGAATAGGCGGTTGTAAAATCCTGGTGAGTGCAAGTCCTGCACCCTCTCTATTGCCCCTTTTACCAACAAGAGGGACATTTGTAGCAGCAATGCCTGCTTCTATGAGTCCTCTCGGTATCTGGAAGAGAGATGAATCGGATCTCGAACTAACGGGGGTTTCTTTACGAAAGGAATCTTGTAACCCTCCTAAAGCAAAAGAACGGACCAAGGGTCTGCTCCCCATCTCTCCCAGGCCTGCCAGAAGTTGTTCAGTCTGGCCCCTACTGCTGTCTGAAGGCGAAAGCAGTCAGACTCTACTTTGCCCAGCTCTTAATCCCTCCTTTTTGCTCTTCTTCAATCGGGTCAGGAGCTACCCCTACTGACGGATCTACCTCGAAAGGGCTGTGTAAAACAAGGCAAATGTGTTTCTACTTTCGGTTTATGGCTAGGAAAAGAAGTCGGAAGAACTTTCCGAGCTGTCTTGGCGACCAAATCATGGGTGGACTTCTGGGCTAAAGAAGCAGCAACATCAGCAATTCAGACTTCTGACAAGGGGTGACACCCATGGAAAGGAAAGAACACATCTGTGCTCTTTTCTTAAGAACTCCAGCTGTAAAAAGAGCTGCTAATTCATTAGAGCCATCTCTAACAGCTTTGTCCATACAAGACATTATCTGAATAATATTGTCCATGTCAGTATTCTTAAAAGACGAAACTTTCTTACCCAAGGCTCCCAGAGTCCAATCGAGGAAGTTGAACATCATGAAGGCTCTGAAGACGCCTTTAAGAAGATGGTCGAGTTCAGAAGTCGTCCAGTAAATCTTAGTCCCTCCCATGGCCAACCGACAAGAAGAGTCCACAAGGCTTGAGAAGTTTCCCTGGGCAGAGGCAGGAACTCCCAAGCCGAGAAATTCTCCTGTCTCGTACCATACACTTGACCTAGAAGCTAGTCTAGTAGGGGGAAAAGAGAAAGCAGACTTGCCTAGATCTTTTTTGGACTGCAGTCTCCCAACAGTTTTAAGGCTCTTTTCGATGATCTCGAAAGAACCATCTTGGTAAAAATAGGCGCCTGAGCTGCCGTCCCCAAGGTAAACTTCGAAGGGGGGGAGCGTGGAGCAACAGGAACAAAGTGATTAGGAGACTTC
Source organism: Palaemon carinicauda (assembly GCF_036898095.1). NCBI lineage: Eukaryota > Metazoa > Arthropoda > Malacostraca > Decapoda > Palaemonidae > Palaemon > Palaemon carinicauda. Next base: position 125,973,694 of record NC_090736.1, read on the forward strand.
TGTAAACACTTTCATGATTTTCTTAAGATCCAAAGAATGCTGTGTAGTCTTAGGCTCTTCTCCTTCCGAGAAGTCTTCCAAAATGTCAGCCGAGGAAAGGGGGTCATCAACCTCTTCCCCCGACAAGACTCCAACTGAAGTAGAGATGTCTACGCGTGCCTGACTTTTGACTGCGCTATCTTGACGCTTGGCGTCATGTTCGACGACTGCTCAATGTTAGTAGTCGCGCTACACTCAACGCCCGGCGTCGCGCCCAGCTCGACGGCCGGCGTCGCGCCCCCCTCGGCGCCCGGCGTCGCGACCCCCCTCGGCGCCCGGCGTCGCGACCCCCCTCGGCGCGACCCCCCTCGGCGCCCGGCGTCGCGACCCCCCTCGGCGTCAAGCTTAACTCGTCGATCGGCGTCGCGTATGGCTTCTTGGTGAACGCTTTCACAAGCTTCTTCGTTCGCTTAAAGCTTAGCTTCACGCCTGGAAGCTTGACGTTTGAGGTCAAGCTTATGAGAGTAACGACGTCCACGTAGCGAAGTTTCCTGACATTCGGGACCTTGGCGAGTTACTTCCTTATCAGCAGAGTGATACGACTGCATAAACGAGGAAAGCTTAAGCTGCACGTCTTGTAGAAAACTCAACTTAGGATCAACTTACGGTAAAGTTAGAGCGGAAAAGTCAGCAACGAAATCACCTTCTTCGTTCCCGTCACGGCGGAGCATGAACTGAAAAAATAACAGATTCCGGAACTTGAGCAGCAATAGGCTGGGCTGGACGCTTGACAGGACTAGACGTTCTAGCAGGACGTTTAGCAGGAGAACCTTCATCAGAGGAAGGAAAACGCTTTGGACTGCTCCAAAGACTACAGCTAGGCACTTGAGGCGATAAAACGCGACGCTGATCTACTGCAACCATTTTCCTCTTAAGAGGTCTAGAAACTTGACGCCAGTCACGATTCAACTGCTTGCTAACCACTGCATCATCCGAAGATGAGGTAAACTTAACCTCAACTTTCCCATGGTGAGGGCGAGCGTCCCGTGAAACGTCAACAGGAACGCTCAAGGGGACGTCTGCTTGAGCGACTACACCTCTCGTTCCCTTTCGCCGTTCGACATTCCTTCTCCCAGGGGTTGGAGAGCTTAACCCTGGATAGGTACGCTCCTCGGACACCCCTTTAAGGGTATACTCGGACGCGAACGACCCCGACGCCAAAAAAAATTCTTGAAAAATCAGTTTTTGCAGTAACCTCCTTTTTTCTTTTGCCAAAAAAAACTTTAATGAATGCTTAAAACAACTGTAAAGATAAATACTACTCAACTGCAGAAAAACTATTTATTATAAATATTTTAAAAAATTAAGTAGAAAAAAAAAGACCTGACATAAAAAGTCATAAAAAAAGTTTATACATATATACACAATTCCTTTTAGGAATTGATTCTTGAATGTTTAGGACACATCTTGATGTATTTTGGATGAAGTCAGACCCATGGAGGTGAAGATCTGAAATGAGAAAAAAAGGGTAACTTTTTTTGGCCAAAAAAACTTGTCCAAATTTCATGAATTTTTTTGGGTACCCAAATGAAATAGGAAGTGGCTAATTTTTTTTAGGGAATAAACATATGTTATCCTAAAATAGAAATATGTAAAAAAATCTTCATTATTTTGTAAATTACATTTATATCAGGGGCCATATCTAAAGGTAATTTTTTGAGTACTTAGAAATTTCGTAAAAAAATACATATATTTAATATATAATATGATATTTATGCAGGTAAAAATATACCAAAATATCACAAATTCTATAGGGAACAAGAATATATATAGATAGGGCAGCTTACGCTTCGGATATGTCCACAAAATGGCCGCCAACCACACTGACTCAGACTCCCTAATCTGCCACTTGAAATGTAGGAAGGGTATGTCAATTTCAAGGTGTTATTTACTAATCTAATTATTATTGGATATGCATAAAAATTGTATGGTGGGTTGCTGGATAATTGACGATTATTTTACGACTATAAAATTAAAATTCTGACCCAAAAAAATCTTTTTGAAGGGAAATAAAATCGAAAAAAAAACAAATGTAAAACAATATAATATTTTAGCTAAAAAAAATTGATGATATTCAATCAAAAAAAAAAGTAAACAAAATTTTCCAACAAATAAACATCTAGAGGAATCATTACTCTGTGATAGTTCCTTAGTACGTAGTAATTTTGAAAGAATTGGGAAAAAACAAAAAAATTGGCAATCACCGGAAAATCGAACACATACCTATATATACGCCATATCTGGCTAAAAAAAAGATAGGCATGGGTAGCCAGATCATCTAGAAACACTTTCCAACACTATGAAAATATAAGTTTTGCAACACTACTTGCCAATTCCTTACGGTAACATGACTAAGCAAAAAAATGCAAAAAAAATAAAAAGGGGCACTCGCGGAAAAATGGCTAACATTCTAATATACAGTAATATACAGCATTTCAGAAAAAAAAAATTCAGCCACGTGCTAGGCAAACCATCAAGGCACATTTTCCGACAAATAAACATCTAAATGAATAATTACTCTGTGATAGTTCCTTAGTACGTAGTAATTTCTTAGTACGTAGTAATTTTGAAAGAAATAGGAAAAAACGAAAAAATGGCAATCACAGGAAAATCGAACACATACCTATATATATGCCATATCTGGCTAAAAAAAGATAGGCATGGGTAGCCAGATCATCTAGAAACACTTTCCAACACTATAAAATTATAAGTTTTGCAACACTACTTGCCAATTCCTTACGGTAACATGACTAAGCAAAAAAATGCAAAACAAATAAAAAGGGGCACTCGTGGAAAAATGGCCATTCTAATATACGGCATTTCAGAAAAAAAAAAATTTCAGTCACGTGCTAGGCAAACCATCAAGGCACATTTTCCGACAAATAAACATATAAATGAAATATTACTCTGTGATAGTTCCTTGGTACGTAGTAATTTTGAAAGAAATGGGAAAAAACGAAAAAATGGCAATCACAGGAAAATCGAACACATACTTATATATACGCCATATCTGGCTAAAAAAAATAGGCATCGGTAGCCAGATCATCTAAAAACACTTTCCAACACTATAAAAATATAAGTTTTGCGACACTACTTGCCAATTCCTTACGGTAACATGACTAAGCAAAAAAATGCAAAACAAATAAAAAGGGGCACTCGCGGAAAAATGCCCAACATTCTAATATACGGCATCTCAGATAAAAAAAAGACATGCACGTGTTAGCCCAACCATCAAGGCACACTTTCTAACACATAAACATGAAAAAAAAAATCAATAATATACGGCAATTCCTTACTACGTAGTAAAATTTTACAAATATTGAAAAAAAAACAGAAATTGGCAACCGCAGTTAAATACCCAATATACCAATAACTACGTCGTATCTGACAAAAACAAAATCACCCATGGGTAGCCAGATCATCTAGACACACTTTCCAACACTAAAAAAGCAAAAGTTTTACGACACTATTTCGCAATATCTTACGGAAAAATGACTTGGCACAAAAATTAAAAAAAATGAAAAAGGGACACTCGCGGTAAAATGCCCGACCTTCTAATATACGGCAACTCAGATAAAAAAACAGACATGCATGTGTTAGCCCAACCATCAAGGCACACTTTCTAACACAAACATGAAAAAAAAATGAATATACGGCAATTCCTTACTACGTAGTAATTTTTACAAATATTGAAAAAAAAAAAACAGAAATTGGTAACCGCAGTTAAATACCCAATATACCAATAACTACGTCGTATCTGACAAAAACAAAGTCATGCATGGGTAGCCAGATCATCTAGACACACTTTCCAACACTAAACAAGCAAAAGTTTTACGACCCTATTTGGCAATATCTTACGGAAAAATGACTTGGCAAAAAAAATGAAAAAAAATGAAAAAGGGGCACTCGCAGTTAAATGGTCCTCGTGGTGATGAACGACATTTTAACTAAAAAAAAAATCATGCACATGGTAGCCAAACAATCCACCAAGACTTTCCACAACTGATAACCTATACAAGTTGCACCATTCTACGACAATTTCATAATACGTAATAACTTTGATAATTATGCAAACTACCTTAGAAGGGTAAACTCGGTCGCGAACGACCCCGACGCGTCTCAGAAATCGGGGAAGGAGTACAGCTACAGCAATGCACATCTGGACACTACTAGAGCGTGTAGGGGAGACACCTCCTGCAGGTCGATCACCCACAAATTCAGTCACGGGGGTGAGTCACGTGAGAAAAACCTGTTTTTTTTTTGATGCTCGGGGTCGCAAACGACCCATCGTACCTATCCAGGGTTAAAAGAGGTCTAAGGCTAGGTGAACAACAGGTTCGAGCAGACGCACTAAACACATTAACCGCACTAAACACATTTACCGCACTAAACACATTTACCGCACTTTTGGCACTAACACGGGCACTTTTAACCCTGGATAGGTACGGTCCTCGGACACCCCTTTAAGGGTATACTCGGACGCGAACGACCCCGACGCCAAAAAAAATTCTTGAAAAATCAGTTTTTGCAGTAACCTCCTTTTTTCTTTTGCCAAAAAAACTTCAATGAATGCTTAAAACAACTGTAAAGATAAATACTACTCATCTGCAGAAAAACTATTTATTATAAATATTTTAAAAAATTAAGTAGAAAAAAAAAAGACCTGACATAAAAATCCATAAAAAAAAAGTTTATACATATATACACAAATCCTTTTAGGAATTGATTCTTGAATGTTTAGGACACATCTTGATGTATTTTGGATGAAGTCAGACCCATGGAGGTGAAGATCTGAAATGAGAAAAAAAGGGTAACTTTTTTTGGCCAAAAAAAACTTTCCAAATTTCATGAATTTTTTTGGGTACCCAAATGAAATAGGAAGTGGCTAATTTTTTTAGGGAATAAACATATGTTATCCTAAAATAGAAATATGTAAAAAAATCTTCATTATTTTGTAAATTACATTTATACCAGGGGCCATATCTAAAGGTAATTTTTTGAGTACTTGGAAATTTCGTAAAAAAATACATATATTTAATATATAATATGATATTTATGCAGGTAAAAATATACCAAAATATCACAAATTCTATAGGGAACAAGAATATATATAGATAGGGTAGCTTACGCTTCGAATATGTCCACAAAATGGCCGCCAACCACACTGACTCAGACTCCCTAATCTGCCACTTGAAATGTAGGAAGGGTATGTCAATTTCAAGGTGTTATTTACTAATCTAATTATTATTGGATATGCATAAAAATTGTATGGTGGGTTGCTGGATAATTGTCGATTATTTTACGACTATAAAATTAAAATTCTGACCCAAAAAATTTTTTTTGAAGGGAAATAAAATCGAAAAAAAAAAATGTAAAACAATATTTTAGCTAAAAAAATTTGATGATATTCAATCAAAAAAAAAGTAAACAAAATTTTCCGACAAATAACATCTAGAGGAATCATTACTCTGTGATAGTTCCTTAGTACGTAGTAATTTGGAAAGAATTGGGAAAAAACTAAAAAATGGCAATCACCGGAAAATCGAACACATACCTATATATACGCCATATCTGGCTAAAAAAAAGATAGGCATGGGTAGCCAGATCATCTAGAAACACTTTCCAACACTATAAAAATATAAGTTTTGCGACACTACTTGCCAATTCCTTACGGTAACATGACTAAGCAAAAAAATGCAAAACAAATAAAAAGGGGCACTCGTGGAAAAATGGCCATTCTAATATACGGCATTTCAGAAAAAAAAAAATTTCAGCCACGTGCTAGGCAAACCATCAAGGCATATTTTCCGACAAATAAACATATAAATGAAATATTACTCTGTGATAGTTCCTTAGTACGTAGTAATTTTGAAAGAAATGGGAAAAAACGAAAAAATGGCAATCACAGGAAAATCGAACACATACTTATATATACGCCATATCTGGCTAAAAAAAAAATAGGCATGGGTAGCCAGATCATCTAGAAACACTTTCCAACACTATAAAAATATAAGTTTTGCGACACTACTTGCCAATTCCTTACGGTAACATGACTAAGCAAAAAAATGCAAAACAAATAAAAAGGGGCACTCGCGGAAAAATGCCCAACATTCTAATATACGGCATCTCAGATAAAAAAAAAAAGACATGCACGTGTTAGCCCAACCATCAAGGCACACTTTCTAACACAAACATGAAAAAAAAAATCAATAATATACGGCAATTCCTTACTACGTAGTAAATTTTTACAAATATTGAAAAAAAAACAGAAATTGGCAACCGCAGTTAAATACCCAATATACCAATAACTACGTCGTATCTGACAAAAACAAAATCACCCATGGGTAGCCAGATCATCTAGACACACTTTCCAACATTAAAAAAGCAAAAGTTTTACGACACTATTTCGCAATATCTTACGGAAAAATGACTTGGCAAAAAAATTTAAAAAAATTAAAAAGGGACACTCGCGGTAAAATGCCCGACATTCTAATATACGACATCTCAGATAAAAAAACAGACATGCACGTGTTAGCCCAACCATCAAGGCACACTTTCTAACACAAACATGAAAAAAAATGAATAATATACGGCAATTCCTTACTACGTAGTAATTTTTACAAATATTGAAAAAAAAACAGAAATTGGTAACCGCAGTTAAATACCCAATATACCAATAACTACGTCGTATCTGACAAAAACAAAGTCATGCATGGGTAGCCAGATCATCTAGACACACTTTCCAACACTAAACAAGCAAAAGTTTTACGACACTATTTGGCAATGTCTTACGGAAAAATGACTTGGCAAAAAAATGAAAAAAAATGAAAAAGGGGCACTCGCGGTAAAATGGTCCTCGTGGTGATGAACGACATTTTAACTAAAAAAAAAAACATGCACATGGTAGCCAAACAATCCACCAAGACTTTCCACAACTGATAACCTATACAAGTTGCACCATTCTACGACAATTTCATAATACGTAATAACTTTGATAATTATGCAAACTACCTCAGAAGGATAAACTCGGACGCGAACGACCCCGACGCGTCTCAGAAATCGGGGAAGGAGTACAGCTACAGCAATGCACATCTGGACACTACTAGAGCGTGTAGGGGAGACACCTCCTGCAGGTCGATCACCCACAAATTCAGTCACAGGGGTGAGTCACGTGAGAAAAACCTGTTTTTTTTTGACGCTCGGGGTCGCAAACGACCCACCGTACCTATCCAGGGTTAAGCTGATTAACATCGGATATATGTTGGTTCCTGTCTGTAGCAAGCGACTTAACCCTAACACCAAGGGCTTGAATAGCGATCATCATGTCCTTGAGTGTAGGCTTAGCGGTGACAGTAGGGGCCTCAGGATCTACCACTACAGGGGGAGGACTAGGTTCAGTGACACGGGAAGAGAATAATTCTCTATAGCGAGAAGAACTACGTTTAACTATCTCTCTCTCTAACTTACGAGTGTAGCGGTCGAAATCCAGCTACTCGCTCTCAGACAACAAAATGCATTCATCACATCGATCCCTTAACTGACAAACTTTACCTCCACATTTAGAACAAATGGAGTGGGGGTCGATAGAGGCTTTAGGAAGGTGGGTTTTACAGCCTTTTACACACTTTCTATAAGCTGGGGAAGAGTCAGCCATTTTGGCAAAATCTAGGAGAGGGGTCAAAACAAGCATTGGTCAAAGTAAATCAAAATAAAAAAAAGGTTCCAGAGAATCCGTAAGCAAAATCCAATCAAGCGAAAGCCAATAAGCAATACGAGTACATCAAATACTGCAAAAATCCAGGTTATAACTAGTGAATATTCCAATGTTGTCGCCAGCAATGGCGGCAGGGAAGATCTGAGGATTCATGGAATGGTTACAGTTACCTGGCGAGTGGTGGCGCTAGTAGTACACCTAGCTACCCAATCTGCGATTGCTTTGAATTTCTGCCGTGACGTCAGGGACTTAAGCTAAGTCAGATGTTTAAAAATCACCTCATTTTATATTCCCATAAAATATCATTTATCATACACGCCATTTTATCTTACTATATTACTTTTAAACGTTTTGTTATTACCTTGTCACGCCCAGATTTCACATAAATACTTGCTCTGGACAAGTTTCCCATTCTAGTTCATTCATGTTTACTCTCTAGACTCCGTTGTTTTTCCGTTAACCAATCACGAACACATATGTATGGAAAGTTTGCACAGGGGGGGGGTTAATATTTCCCAACACCCTTCTCTTATCACTTCATACCGCTTCCACAAATCCTTTTCCGTGGAGGCCTTTGTCCTAGTCATGTCTTTATTATTTAAAGTGAGGTTTTTTCGTATTTTATGATGGAAGTTATAGAAACTTGTAAAGATTGTAGTATTCCATACTTAAAAGCATTTGCTAAATTTCATGGGGAATTTCTTGATACGTCATCCAGTGTTGATAATTTCCTTAAATCACAACGTAATACCCCAACGTTTACAGTGTCCCAAGTGCCGTTCATAGAAGTTAAGACGTCACAGTCTCAACACCCTGGTGACCCACAAGTTTCGTCGTCCGGGTCATAAAATTCATCAATTTCTTTAAATTTTAATGTTTTTAGCGTGCGCACATTACCACTTGCTAGTACAAGTTTGTGACCTGGGAAGGGGGTCTGGGGGCTTGTCCCGGCTAGGGGTTGTGACCTGGGAACTACTAGGTTAGGTTAGGTGGGTTTGTTAGGTTCTGGGTAAAGTTTTACTGTATTACAGATTCTCATTTCAAACAGAAAATATGTTTTCCTGTAGTAAATTAAGTGATTTGATCGAATTTGACCTTCATTTCAACCGCAAACAAACATAACCAATTCGCCTAACTTTAAGTAGCCGAACTGGTTGCTGATATTACGGATGAAATGAAGGTGAAAACCTGTTAAATCACGTTATTTTCTACAGGAAAAAATTTTCTGTTAAATTTTTAGATATAATGTCTTTTGATATATAAATTCTGTTAATATATTTAAATATAATGACTTTCAAATTCCGTGTCACTTCACTCACGTATGTACTGCGAATGCTAACATTAGCAACGTTACGAAGAGTTACCAACGTTACGATGTCACTGCTAACGTTAGCAATGCTACAGTAATATTAGCATGTGTATCTTAAAGCATTTTCCACATACCCTTTACACAATATACAAAAAGGTACGAAAAGGGTACAGAACTTCATAAACTCACCTAACCTAGAAGTTCATAACATTAATAACACTATGTATAATGATTCTTGTTCTGCCACTGGCTCGCTTACGATCGCAGGAAAATAAAACAAGCTCGTATGTACTGGCAAGCGGTAATGTTGAGCTGCTCACACTAACATTAGTAATGTTACTCAAACATGGAATGTTACGATAACATTAGCAACACAAAATATAATGGTTCTTGTTCTGCCAATGGCTCGCTTACACTCGCAGGAAAATAAATCATCAAGCTCGTATGCACTGGCAAGCGGTAATGTTGAGCTGTGCACGCTAACAAAGTAGTAAAACTAACACATTAAAATTTTAAAAATTAACGACTTACTTTTATGGCCACGACGACGAAACTTGTGGGTCACCAGGGTGTTGTGGCCGAGTCTTTGATGTCTTAACTTCTTTTTGGATTTCACCAAAATACTTTCAAGTATGCATTACTGCAGAAGTTACAAGTTTCTAAAACTTTATCGTAAAATACGCAAAGAGACTTCACTCGAATTAACTAAGACCTGTCTTGGACAAAGGTTTCCATGGAAAAGGGTTTGTTGGAAGTGGGGGTTGGAGAGTCTTTAACACCCCCCCCCCCCCCCGGTGCAAACTTTCCATACATATGTGTTTGTGATTGGTTAACGGAAAAGCAACGGAGTCTAGAAAGTAAGCAAGAATTAACCAGAATGGGAAACTTGTCCAGAGCAAGTATGTATGTGAAATCTGGGCATGACAAGGTAATAAAATGTATAAAAGTAATATAGCAAGATAAAATGAAATGTATAATAAATATTTAATGGGAATATAAAATGAGGTGATTTTATAAGATATCGGATAATAAATAGAGTAATTCTTGGGTCAAACGAAATATGTACACGAGGGTATTACATAAAAGTAATGGTACAGTTGTACTGGATCAAGTAATATACTTGAATAAAGCTGGTAAAGTCAAATAGTTACATTTCACGGCTAGAGAAGAAGAAATTCTATTGGTGGAGGAGGAGCCTATGCGCGGGTTTTGGCGCAGAGGGTTGAAACCTGCTGTGTACAAACGAACGAACGAGAGCGACTACAACCGACAAGTAGAATGACAAAAAAATTAAAAACACTGCTAATGTTAGCATTGTTACGCTAACATTGCCGCAGCTCATTATTACCGTATTTTTCCACGGGACATAGCCTTTGCAACGGCGCCTCCAAAGTTTATCCAGTTATACACACAGATTTGTCTTTTCCTCCGTTTATTATAAATCCAAGAAGGTAATGTATAAAGAAGAAAAGGCTTGTTTTACCATTGTATACCGTTTCCCGGTATGTTTTCCCCACCCAAAACCCCGAGTTCCCACCGGGGGAACCTCATTATCGTAGGATAGATATATATATATTTCTGAAACTATTCATTTGCGACGGGAACGAGTGTCATTTTCGAAGAGCGGAATTTTTTCTATAGAAAATAGATATTTTCCTAGGTTACATTGTCCTGCAATACAGTACAATAATACCTGGTTCTGTACCTTTTTTTTTGTGTGTAAAGGGTACAGTATATGGAAAAATGCTTTAAAATACACATGCTAATATAAGCATAGCATTGCTAATGTTAGCAATTTCAGCACAACATTGAGTTATGTTACCAATGTCAGCATAACATTGCTAACGTTAGCGTGCGCAGTACATACGTTCTTGATGAGTGAAGTGAGGATGGAATTTGAAGAAGAGCCATTATATTTAAACCTTTTAACAGAAAATGTATGTTTTCCTGTATAAAAGAACGTGATTTAACCGGTTTTCACCTTCATTTCATATGCAACAACAACAACCAGTTTGGCTACTTGAAGTTAGTCGAACTGGTTTTGTTTGTTTGCGGTTGAAATGAAGGTCAAATTCGATTAAATCACGTCATTTCCTACAGTAAATCATATTTCCTGTTTGAAATGAGAATCTAAAATAGTACAACTTTACTGGTTTGGGCATGCTCTTTGCACCACCGGAGATCGAGTAGTAGGCCTACACCAAAACATTCAACTGGGCTCCAGAAGGCATTAGAGTTGGAAGAACCTGGCCTACATGGTTGAGGACTATGAAGCGTGAAGTAGATGGTGAATGGAGCATCGATTTAAAAGCTCACGATAAGAGACAACTGGAGAAATCTAACAAGTGGCCCTTTGCGTCAACAGGCGTAGATGATACATATCGCATTCCAGTATCTTCAATTATAATAGGTTTTCCGACAGATTAATAACAAACAACCTAATTTCTAATCCACTTACTTAACCTTATTTAATCATTACAAAGTTTAACATCAGCATCTCAGCAGATATATTTAAAATTGGAAAAATTTTTGACAAAGGACCAAGAAATTTTGGTAATATTTTACTGTATTACAAGGCAATGTAACCTAGGAAAAAACTTTCTTATAGAAAAAATTACGCTCTCTTTGAAAATGACACTCTTTCCCGTCGCAATATCTATCTATATAAACGTAAAACAAGACTTTTCTTCTCTATACATTACCTTCTTGGATGTATAATAAACGGAGGAAAAGACAAAACAGTATAACTGGATAAACTTTGGCGGCGCCATTGCAAAGGCTGTCTTATGAAAAAATACGGTAATCAGAGCTGCCAACTGTGATGTAGATCAAATGTTAGCTTAACAAGCTAACATTAGCAGCGTTTTTCATTTAATTTTTCTCATTCTACTTGAAGGTTGTTGTCGCTCCCGTTCGTTCGTTTGTACACAACAGGTTTCGACCTTTTGCGCAAAAACCCCGCCTCCCTGCGCAGAGTCTGTTCCTCCACCAATAGGATTTCTTCTTCTCTAATCGTGAAATGTAACTATTCATCTTCCTACCAGTTCTGTTCAAGTCTATTACTTGGCTAGTTATGTAATACCCTCGTATAAAAATTACGTTCGACCCCAGTAATACCCGTTTAATTATCCAATATCTTATAAAATCACATTATATATACCCATCAAATATTACTTATCATACACTCCATTTTATCTTCTATTTTACTTTTATACATTTTGTCATTACCTTGTCACTCCCAGATTTCCCATAAATACTTGCTCTGGACAAATTTACCATTCTGGTTCATTCGTGTTTACTCTCTAGACTCCGTTGCTTTTCCGTTAACCAATCACGAACCCATACGTATCTAAAGTTTGCACAGGGGGGTTAATATTTCCCTACCCCCTCATTTTAACAAACTCTTTTCCATGGAAACCTTTGCCCAAGTCAGGTCTTTGTTAGTTCAAGTGACGTCTTTTTGCGTATTTCACGATTGAAGTATTAGAAAATTGTAGAGTTCTGTAATCCATACTTGTAAGTATTTTGGTGAATTCCAATGTTCATAAATTTCTTAAATCTCGTAATGCAATATACCAACTTTTACACTGTTCCAAGTGCAGTACTAAAATAAGGCAATGCAGTTAAGAAGCCACAGACTCACAGTCACAAGTTATCCCCCATGACCCACAAGTTACGTCGTCACGGTCATAAAAGTAAGTCATTAATTTCTTTAACTTTAATGTGTTAGTTTCATTAAATTTTGTTAGTGCAAAGCTCAACATTACAGATTGCCAGTGCAAACGAAATTGATGTTTCATTTTCCCGTGACTGTAAGCGAGGAACAAGAACCATTACTGTATATCTAACGTTGCTAATGTTAGCATGCGCAGCTCAACATTACTGCTTGCCAGTACTTACGAGCTTGATGTTTTATTTTCATGCGATCGAAGCGAGCTAATGGTGGAACAAGAACCATTATATATAATGTTATCATAAAAGTGCTAACATTGTGGTAACGTGACTGCAGTGATATCGATTAACATGAAATATATAACAAAGGGCATTATATTGGTTTGTGACCTGGGAACTTCTAGGTTAGGTTAGGTGGATTTGTCAAGTTCTGTACTGTTTTTGTACTTTTTTATATATTGTGTAAAGGGTATATGGAAAAATTCTTTAAAATACACGATAATATTACCGTAGCATTGCTAACAATGCCACCGTAACGTTGGTAACGCTTTGTATCATTGCTAATGTCACCGTTCTCAGTACATACGTGAGTGGAGTGACACGGAATTAGAACAAGTCATTATATTTAAGCATTTTAACAAAACATATATAATAAGACATTATATTTAAATATTTAAACAGAAAATATATGTTTTCCAGAAGAAAATGTGATTTAACCGGTTTTCACCTTCATTTCATCCATAATAACAGCAACCAGTTTGGATACTTAAAGTTAGTCGAATTGGTTGTTCTGTTGGTTTGCAATTGAAAAGGAAGTCAAATTTGGTCAAATCACCTTATTTACTACATGAAAACATATTACCTGTTCAAAATCAGAGTCTGTAATACAGTAAAACTATACCGACATTTTTAATTTTGGAACGGTAAGGGCTACATGCCCTCCTATATTTTTCACCGGCAATGAATAATTAAATGGAATCTAATATAAAGTTAGGTGTTAAGTCAAGCACTGGGACATCAAAGGTCATTCAGCACTGTATACTGCAAATTATTCAACCATAACCATACTCTAGCATTTGGCATCATTTTAACTTCTAAACCCAAACACAACTTTCATAAAATAAATATATAAACGCAAAATAAGGAGGGATTAAAAGGATGGGGTGAATGTAGTTCGTTTGGACAGGGTAAGCTACGAATACCGTTGTGCAAGGGGTTATGGCGGGTGTACCCCCTGGGAGGTGTGTAGGTAAGAAGATGACTCCTATGTTAGGTTAGGTAACGTTCTTGTGTCTATTTACCTTTGGAAAAGTTTAACATGTGCCAACAAACTACAAAGGCTCCAAAAAGATTAAAAAACATACTAAAATTATTTAACGCTCACTATATAAACCAATACTATGTATATTTTTTTTTCAAGTACAGGGTACTAAAATTCCCCCAGTATATTTCTTAAAGGTTTGTCCTGGGGAAAATTTTCTCCTCAAAAGATTGAAAACAGGACAACCGACTAAACTATTTTCGATAACTAGTCACTTGACAGGTATTACAAAAAGGGGAAGTCTCCCTTCACCACTCTTCTTTAAATAAATGTGGGTTACAAGCATACGGCCAATACGCAGCCTAGTTAAAACGATACTCCTCCTACTTGTAGCATTAAAAGATGACAATTCATCCAAAGAAAGATAGAAGGCATGGTATAAAACAAGTTTCAAATTCATGGCCTACAGTGACAGAGCAATTCATTAATTGTTACTTACCCAATGACTTCTCTTGATACCGCGCTCCATCCTTATCTCCAACTGGAAACCTTAATCGACACGAGCGACAGTTCAACGAGTAGGATACGGGAAGCTCAGAAAGAGTTCTACTTGTGAATGATTCAGACATTCAGACTGTACTGCCGAGACTGCCGCCAGTGGGAAAAATCTCTAGGCAGGCATCAAAAACCTTAACTGATTTATTCTTAAACATATCCAAAATGTATATAAGTTTGTTCTTAAACAAAATGGAGTGTTCCTTTGTATATAAAACCAAAGTGTTTAATGTAAGGTGAGTAGTAAGCAATTGTTATTATTCGTCTGGCAACGGCGTACAGTTCTCTGAAAACACGAAGTGAGGAAGTGCTGTTACCCTGTTTCGTATTTAACAAGTCATCTGGTAGTTAGACTATTAGAGGACCGTTGAAGTGATAGTCAAATTTTCAGCTGTAAAATTATAAGGATAATACTGTTAACACTTTGTTTCGCGTACCAATACAGTAGTTGTCTATTGACAATCATTTTGTTGGTTTGGTTTTCTATTTTAATATTTTTACCCTCCGATAGCTTCATACCGTTTTATCTAATGTAACTAGAATCCCGCTTTTAGGCGGGACAGTCACGCTTTTTTTTTCAAAGTTATCAAAATGTCCCGCTTTTATTTCACTTACGATTTTGTCCCGCTTTGTTCCGGTTTTTATGTGCTATAATAACGAAACTGTCCACATTAATGAAATAGTAGACTACTGATATTTTGTTAAATTTTGCCACTCCAGTGAAAAAGTGAAAAGTATGAATATTAAGGTAAGTAGAAAGAAATTTCTGATTGATTCTCTCTCTCTCTCTCTCATATACACATACATACACATACACATACATATATACATATGCATATACATCCATCCATATACCAAAGGCACTTCCCCCAATTTTGGGGGGTAGCCGACATCAACAAGAACAAAAAAAAAAAAAAAAAGGGGACCTCTACTCTCTATGTTCCTCCAGCCTAACCAGGGACTCAGCCGAGTTCAGCTGGTACTGCTAGGGTGCCACAGCCCAACCTCCCACATTTCCACCACAGATGAAGCTTCATACTGCTGAGTCCCCTACTGCTGCTACCTCCGTGGTCATCTAAGGCACCGGAGGAAGCAGCAGGGCCTACCGGAACTGCGTCACAATCGCTCGCCATTCATTCCTATTTCTAGCACGCTCTCTTGCCTCTCTCACGTCTATCCTCCTATCACCCAGAGCTTTCTTCACTCCATCCATCCACCCAAACCTTGGCCTTCCTCTTGTACTTCTCCCATCAACTCTTGCATTCATCACCTTCTTTAGCAGACAGCCATTCTCCATTCTCTCAACATGGCCAAACCACCTCAACACATTCATATCCACTCTAGCCGCTAACTCATTTCTTACACCCGTTCTCACCCTCACCACCTCGTTCCTGACCCTATCTACTCGAGATACACCAGCCATACTCCTCAGACACTTCATCTCAAACACATTCAATTTCTGTCTCTCCATCACTTTCATTCCCCACAACTCTGATCCATACATCACAGTTGGTACAATCACTTTCTCATATAGAACTCTCTTTACATTCATGCCCAACCCTCTATTTTTTACTACTCCCTTAACTGCCCCCAACACTTTGCAACCTTCATTCACTCTCTGACGTACATCTGCTTCCACTCCACCATTTGCTGCAATAACAGACCCCAAGTACTTAAACTGATCCACCTCCTCAAGTAACTCTCCATTCAACATGACATTCAACCTTGCACCACCTTCCCTTCTCGTACATCTCATAACCTTACTCTTACCCACATTAACTCTCAACTTCCTTCTCTCACACACCCTTCCAAATTCTGTTACTAGTCGGTCAAGCTTCTCTTCTGTGTCTGCTACCAGTACAGTATCATCCGCAAACAACAACTGATTTACCTCCCATTCATGATCATTCTCGTCTACCAGTTTTAATCCTCGTCCAAGCACTCGAGCATTCACCTCTCTCACCACTCCATCAACATACAAGTTAAACAACCACGGCGACATCACACATCCCTGTCTCAGCCCCACTCTCACCGGAAACCAATCGCTCACTTCATTTCCTATTCTAACACATGCTTTACTACCTTTGTAGAAACTTTTCACTGCTTGCAACAACCTTCCACCAACTCCATATAACCTCATCACATTCCACATTGCTTCCCTATCAACTCTATCATATGCTTTCTCCAGATCCATAAACGCAACATACACCTCCTTACCTTTTGCTAAATATTTCTCGCATATCTGCCTAACTGTAAAAATCTGATTCATACAACCCCTACCTCTTCTAAAACCCCCCTGTACTTCCCAGATTGCATTCTCTGTTTTATCCTTAATCCTATTAATCAGTACTCTACCATACACTTTTCCAACTACACTCAACAAACTAATACCTCTTGAATTACAACACTCATGCACATCTCCCTTACCCTTATATAGTGGTACAATTCATGCACAGACCCAATCTACTGGTACCATTGACAACACAAAACACACATTAAACAATCTCACCAACCATTCAATTACAGTCACACCCCCTTCCTTCAACATCTCAGCTTTCACACCATCCATACCAGATGCTTTTCCTACTCTCGTTTCATCTAGTGCTCTCCTCACTTCCCCTATTGTAATCTCTCTCTCATTCTCATCTCCCATCACTGGCACCTCAACACCTGGAACAGCAATTATCTCTGCCTCCCTATCATCCTCAACATTCAGCAAACTTTCAAAATATTCCGCCCACCTTTTCCTTGCCTCCTCTCCTTTTAACAACCTTCCATTTCCATCTTTCACTGTCTCTTCAATTCTTGTGCCGGCCTTTCTTACTCTCTTCACTTCTTTCCAAAACTTCTTCTTATTCTCTTCATATGACTGACCCAGTCCCTGACCCCACCTCAGGTCAGCTGCCCTCTTTGCCTCATGTACCTTGCGCTTTACTTCCACCTTTTTCTCTCTATATTTTTCATACTTCTCTATACTATTACTCTGCAGCCATTCTTCAAAAGCCCTCTTTTTCTCTTCCACTTTTACCTTCACTCCTTCATTCCACCATTCACTGCCCTTCCTCATGCTGCCTCCAACAACCTTCTTGCCACATACATCACTTGCAATCCCAACAAAATTTTCTTTTGCTAACTTCCACTCCTCCTCTAAATTACCAGTTTCTCTTACTCTCACTTCGTCATATGCCATTTTCAACCTTTCCTGATATTTACTTTTTACCCCAGGTTTTATTAGCTCTTCAACCCTCACTAGCTCCCTTTTACATCCACCTACTCTATTCCCCCACTCTTTTGCTACAACCAATTTTCCTTCCACCAAAAAATGATCAGACATACCGTTAGCCATACCCCTAAACACATGCACGTCTTTCAATCTTCCAAACATTCTTTTTGTTATCAACACATAATCCATTAATGCCCTTTCTACTACTCTTCCATTTGCCACTCTTACCCATGTATACTTATTTTTATCTTTCTTCTTAAAAAAGCTAGCACTTATTACCATCTCTTGTTCAACACACATATCTACCAGTCTCTCACCACTCTCATTTTCACCTGGTACGCCATACTTTCCAATGACACCTTCTACCTCTCCAGCACCCACTCTAGCATTTAAGTCACCCATAACAACTACATAATTCCTTCTACCCAGTCCTTCTACACACATAGATAATTCATTCCAAAACTCATTCCGCTCTTCTTCACTTTTCTCTTTACCTGGCCCATACGCACTGACAAACATACATACACATACACATACATATATACATATGCATATACATACATATATATATATACACACACACACACACACATATATATATATATATATATATATATATATATATATATATATATATATATATATATATATATATATATATATATATATGTCCCGCTCTTACAGAAAAAAAAAGATCTGGTCACATTAGTTTTATCTCTTTACCTGTGACTAATCCTAAGCATCCAGCATTTTAATATATTTTACTTTCACTAATTTGAGACACGTTAAAACAGTCTATGAACTAAACTAAATTTCATAATTGGTGAACTAGATCAAATAATCTTAGTTTTTATCATTTCAATTTTCAGGTATTACAACGATTCAGTCTTTACCATTTTTTTCCATTAATAACTTCCATATTGACAAATTATTGTACTTTTTCCAGATTATCCTCGAACCCTGGCTAAAACAATGTTTAATACGTTTTTAGTCATATTTGTTTCATTTGCTAATCATCTCTGATGGTTAAGTTGCTTGTTAAAGTGATGCTTTATGTAGGTTACATTTCATTTAACTTTTCAACATTTTGTAATTTATTCGAGGCAAAATAATAAAATAATTAAATCTATTTCATAATATATGAAAGTTTTTCTTTTGTTCGCTTTCACGAATAAGTTTGTTATAGTTTGAACCTGCTACGTATTGCGCAGCCAACAAATCTTGTTGACACGAGAATAGTTAAAGATGATTTCAAACTATTGGAAGCTACATATGCGTCTACTATAGGCCCCAAGACAATAAGTTCACACGAGAGAAAACAATAAGGCTTTCAAGAGGAAACTGAATGAAGGCTTTCTTATTCCGTGAGTCGTTTGACAGTGACGATATAACAGAAAATGAGCAATACATATGAAATATTGTCGGAATTTATTTTAATTTCAGCCTTACTTATATTTAATAAACAAAACAATTATTCAACAACCAAAACAACTTACATTAAAGAGTAGATCCACTAATAAACTTAGTGACATTGCCATACATTACCCTTTTCCCTAGACATGTCCAAAGATACAAAATAATGCAGACACTTATCACAAATGTTGACGTGTTCTAAGATTGTCGTTGTCTTGGAGATTGAAAGTTTAGTTTTGTTCAGAGTTAAATTCCTATGAAGATGCCGGCCTTTCCACTGAGTACTTTTTATAGGAACTGTTCGCCGTGGCTGTGGTAATCTCCGAGGTAATTTAATTCTTACCTTTGACAGGTACATATTACGCACGCGCGAACTTAAGGCCTACTAGGCAATTACTAATTTAAGTCATTTAATTCATAAGTTTAATTTTATTATTCATTTTACTTATCACTAACGCTAATAGTTACTATACTAAGTAGCATTAAGTTATTTACTTTTAATTTATCAAGAAAAATAGGTAAAGTTCGAGTCAAGCTAACGACCGAACGGCTATTCCCCACAGTCTGACACAAATATCAATCCTTTCTGATTGAATTAATTAATTCAACGTTAACTGTATTCCTTATACGGAAACAGTTTTGCTTTCCATTTCTTTTGCAAATCGTGCCTCTAATTTATTTTTGGTTTCTAACAATATTGACTACTCTGAACGAACAAGATAAAACGACAGTTTAGGTCCTGTAAAGTGGAGTTCCCCTGCTGTATGGAACCGGAAAAGCAGCCGTCAAAGTAAATTAAGTAAATGATGCGTCAAATCAATCGGCCTACAGAGCTAATCATTCTACAGAAACTACCTTATGCTCAATAATGAATGATATGATAGGTCTTCTTGATGAGGGAAAGTGTGGAATTTTGATTATGTTAGATCTTAGTGCTGCTTTTGACACTGTTGTGCACGAGTACTTACTTGACGACTTAAAGTCTATTGAAGTGACTGGGGAAGCACTGAAATTTTTGCGAAGTTACTTAGTGAACAGGAAGACTATTGTAGAAGTTTCTGGAAACCGATCCAATGAGAGAATTCTTATGAAGGGTGTACCACAGGGTAGTGTTCTGGGCCCTATCTTGTTTAACATATATACTATCGAGCTATCACACATCTTGAAAAAACAAAAAGTGGGCTTTAAACTAAATGCAGATGATACTCAGTTTTACCTCTCAATTTCAACAACACAAGATAGGCCTACAGAGAATAAAATAGATGAGATAATGACTGAAATGAAAACATGGATGCAGAGGAAAAATCTCAAATTAAATGATGATAAAACAGAATGTATGTTTTTTGGCACAAAGGTGGCTTTGAAGAATTACCAGGTAATTCAAAGTATAAAAATTGGTGATGCTGATGTTGGGATTGTGCCTGTTGTGAAAAATTTGGGTGTACTGATAGATTGTAATTTGTCAATTGTGAACACAGTGAAAGTGTGTAACTATCACCTGAGAAACATAGAGTTTATTAGAAAATATTTAACAGAGGGCAGTACAAAAATTTTAGTGATGAGTCATGTAATATCAAGGCTTGATTATTGCAATTCTCTGTACTACAAATTGCCCAATACACTACTAAGAAAGCTTCAAAATGTGCAAAACCGGGCAGCTAGACTGATAAAAGGCATTAAACCAAGGGAGAGAATAACTCCTGCATTGATCGATTTACATTGGTTACCTGTTAAGGCTAGGATTGAATTTAAAATTTGCTTGTTGACTCACAAAGCACTTACAAGTGATAAGCGTAAATATCTTCGTGATTGCTTGGTCCCCTACCCTGAAGCTACCAGCGCCGCTGTAAGAGTTAGACATGCTGATGACCCACATAGACTATTCGAAATTAGTGTGAATCATGCAATAGGAGGAAGAACGTTCAGCTATGCTGCACCGAGACTCTTTAACGACCTTCCACTCGATGTCAAGAATAGCAAAAATGTGGCAGCTTTCAAGAAAAACCCGAAGACTTAACTTTTTAGAAAGTGTTATAATAGTGACCTGAAAACTATTAAGCCTGAATACAAATGCTAGTGAAATAACTGATAACGATACAGAGCAAAATACTAACTGGAAAGAAATTATTTTTTCACACACCAAGGCCCGCCTGAAATAAACCCGTAAAAGTAAAAGTAAGCAAAAGTAATATGCATACTGAAGTTGTGGCAGTAATAAAAATGTGAAAACTTTCGATACATATATATATATATATATATATATATATATATATATATATATATATATATATATATATATATATACATATATATATATATAATTTCTACATACATGCATGTACATATGCACATTGATATATACTGTACACTATATCAGTGTGTATTTAATCAACAAAAACCGTCCTTTTTGGACGAACTCAAAACCAACATTGAGGGAGATAGCCATCTCCCACCACCACCCAAGTACGTAAATCCATAGAAAAAAAAATCAAAATTAATTGTGAAGTTATAAATATCACATGATAAATAGAAAGACAATGAATATTGCAAGAGATAATGTTCATGATATTTTCTATAAATGTTCCAAGTCTCTTTCAAATGAAACAAACGCTATGAATTTCCGTTTATTATTATCGTAAGTAGACTTTGAAAATATATACGTTATTATCTTTTCCAAAACACACACACACACACACACACACATACACACACACACACAAAGATTTTGTTTCGTTGTTACACGAGGTGATAATATGAAGAAAACTCTTCAGTTCGTAAAGTATATTCATAAATATATTTAACAGGAAAATCCTATTGAAGTATGCACATGCAGCCATTAATACCAAAGACAGACTTTTCCTGATTGGTTCATTTAAATTCCTGCTCATGTCTCTCTAGTGAACAAACGAAATTAAGTACAATACATTTGGTTTGTTTTTATATGCGCATTGACTGAATCAGCGGTTTATATCATCACTGAGAAATAAATGTAAATATAAAAAAGCATCAAGCATCCACTAAAGATTAAGAGATTACATTTAAAATATACTAAACAAAAATATAGCAGATTCTTACAGTGGATATTAGCACTGACACAAATTAGTGTAATTGAAAATGAATGGAAAACAATAGATATAGATCGATAAGCTCATACAGAGAAATATAACGCCTTTATTTCATATAATAAATACTTATATTTGTAAATTCTACGATTAAAAATGATAAATAGCAAGCTACAAAACCAAAGTGTACCTTGACTAATCAAATAAGGGCTATAAACAACGTTGTGCGGCACCTCGTTGTGCATTGCTCAAGTGATGCAGTTACAAGGGAATACAACGAACAGTTGTAAATAAAATCCCAACCATCAAGACAATCGTTTCAGGAACTGCATCCCAGACGAAAGCTACTCAGAAACCGCCCCTGAAAATGACCGTTAATCAGCATGAAACCATGAACTCCCTCTGAAACCAACGAATTTTCTTCTACTCCACCCCCTCAATACACCAGTTCCCCCAACCGTTGTTACCTGCAATACTAGGAGGATTAATATTTTTCCTCCAGTCCAAGGTTGTTATCAAGAACACTTACAGTATCACTGAGTTGGAAAGTATACTTATTATTATTATTATTATTATTATTATTATTATTATTATTATTATTATTATTATTATTTGCTAAGTTACAACCCTGGTTTGAAAAGCACGATGCCATAAGCCTAAGGGCTCCAACAGGGAAAATAACCCAGAGAGGAATGGAAATCAGGAAATAAATTACGATAAATCTAAGAACAACAACAACAACAACATTTAAAGAAATATTTATAATATGTAAGCAATAAAATCTTCAAAATAACAAGAGGAAGAGAAATAATATAGAAAAGTGTGCTAGAGTGTACCCTCAACCAAGAATACTCTACCCCTAAGAGGCTGGCGTTGCGATACGGTACGGTACGAATGAAATTTAGTCTAAGAGTGTGGTATGGAATTATGGTACGATAATCTTGCCAAAGTACGGTGCAGTACAATTCAGCTACGAAAAAATGGGCAAAATTCATTACGGTATCGTGCCTGTTGTGAAAAATTTGGGTGTACCGATAGATTGTAATTTGTCAATGAGGGATCAAATAGTGAACACAGTGAAAGTGTGTAACTATCACCTGAAAAACATAGCATTTATTAGAAAATATTTAACAGAAGGGAGTACAAAAATTTTAGTGATGAGTCACGTAATATCAAGGCTTGATTATTGCAATTCTATGTACTATAAATTGCCCAAATACACTACTAAGAAAGCTTCAAAATGTATAAAACCGGGCGGCTAGACTGATAAAAGGCATTAAACTTCGGGAGAGAATAACTCCTGCATTGATCGAACTACATTGGTTACCTGTTAAGGCTAGAATTGAATTTAAGATTTGCTTGTTGACTCACAAAGCACTTACAAGTGATAAGCGTAAATATCTTCGTGATTGCTTGGTCCCCTACCCTGAAGCTACCAGCGCCGCTGTAAGAGTTAGACATGCTGATGACCCACATAGACTATTCGAAATTAGTGTGAATCATGCAATAGGAGGAAGAACGTTCAGCTATGCTGCACCGAGACTCTTTAACGACCTTCCACTCGATGTCAAGAATAGCAAAAATGTGGCAGCTTTCAAGAAAAACCTGAAGACTTATCTTTTTAGAAAGTGTTATAACAGTGACCTGAAAACTATTAAGCCTGAATACAAATGCTAGCGAAATAACTGATAAGATACAGAGCAAAATATTAACTGGAAAGAAAATATTTTCACACACGAAGGCCCGCCTGAACAGACATTTAGTGTCTGATGGAGGGCGAGAAATAAACCCGTAAAAGTAAAAGTAAGTACCGTAATTCATATTTGCCCGCTTCAGTAACTGCACAAGTGGATCTGCAAAGTACTTGGCATTTCAGTTTGTAACGTAACATGCATGTGTGTATCTATATGTCTATAATAACTTATTGGATATGTCTGTGTGTAATTCTTAAGGTATCACATTGCAAACATTTACAACATTAGCCATATAATCTAATATTGGTTCATTCGGCTTCGTATACTGAACAATTAGATAGTTGACAAAGAAAAATGATTTATAGTCAGAATTGTTAGACGGTGATTGTTGCATTTATAAAATTAAATAGAATCCGTATTCATTTTGTTTATTACAAATATTTGACTTGTATGTTTGTTCTCTTTGTTATTTTTTTTAGTATCTGTAGTCTTACTTCTGAACATAAGGAATTTAACTTATCTTTTATGACAACTGAAAGTAGAGTACATTTTATTAAGTGTTGATTCGTCAAAAATAACGTAAAGGCATAATGTCTGTAAATTAAACACACACACATACACATACACACACACACAAACATATATATATATATATATATATATATATATATATATATATATATATATATATATATATATATATATATATATATATATATATATTACGCAAAGGGCCACGGTTAGATTTCGCCAGTCCTCTCTATCTTGAACTTTTAATTCAATACTCCATTCATCATCTACTTCGCGCTTCATAGACCTCAGCCATGTAGGCCTGGGTCTTCCAACTCTTCTAGTGCCTTGAGGAGCCCAACTGAACGTTTGGTGAACTAACCTCTCTTGGGGAGTGCGAATAGCATACAACACATACAACAAATGCAGTCGTTTCTAGTCCACTGCAGGTCTTGTCCTCATTCAAGGTAGGGTACATTTTGGCGTGGTCGTTTAGGCACAGCCAAGGTCCTATAATGGACCTTGGGCACAGCCGTTTGGGTGCCAGCTGATTTGGCCACAGCCTATCTGGCGACAGCCGTTTTGGTGCTAAAACATTTGTAGTATTTAAGAATCTTACTTCATTTATAAATCTTAATAAAATGTTTCTATTTATAAATTTGGCTGTATGGATGGACAAAAGTACCATGTATCAGTTATAAATTGAAAGATGATAGACACATTTAGATAGAGGAAAACTAGCTCTCTCCTCGTTTAGCTGTTTGGTCAATCGCTTTTGTTCCTGCCAACGAAGCCTTGTTCATAATTACCAAATGAACTAAATAAACGTTTTCTAGTTTATTAATGTATGTTTTTATGAGTCTGCTTTTACTTCTCAATAAAAGATTTAAAGTTTTGAATGATTATGAATTCATCAACAAATTATTTTTACTTTTCAATAAAAGTTTTAAAGTTTTGAATGACTATGAATCTATTAATAAATTATTTCTACTTTACAAGTTTTGAATGAATTTATCGACAATTTTATTTTTCTAATCTTTCGCTGGCGCCAAATCAAATGGCTCACAAAAGGATGTTCCTAACTGTCAGGTGGCGCCCAACCGGCCGCGCCCAATAGTCCCACTCCACCTTATTCATGCCGATAGTCAATTCATTTTAGTCAGACGGATTTGCACCGATTCGCAGGGGGCCCCTTCTAGCTCGGAAAAGTTTCCTGCTCGCTGATTGGTTGAACGAGATAATTCTAACCAATCAGATAGCAGGAAACTTTTCCGAGCTAAAAGGGCACCGCTGCGAGTCAATGCAAATGCGCCTCATTAAAAATAAATTGAGTATAGGTGTGGCCAGTTTTCATCACCATACTGGCCAACCGCTGAATGGTGATGGAAAGAGATTTTTGCCTGGTTGCTCACAGCAACCCATCCTAGTACTAGCGGCCCTGACTAATAAAGCTTTGCTGACCGTGGAGATACAGAAAACCTTTTTACCTTTTTACCACGTTAAGGTATCCCCAGCCATATATATATATATATATATATATATATATATATATATATATATATATATATATATATATATATATATATATATATATATATGCACATTCAGAAAGTCATGTCCTAAACTGTATCCTATAGATCTATAGATCTCTGTTAGTGTTAGCTGTGAAGATAAGACCTGGAAACAGGAAATTGTACTTTTTATTGGCCATGCGTGACATGACATTCAGTTAGATTGCTACATAGTCTGATGCTAAGTCCTTCAGTCCTATTAGTATTTCACTGTTGTTATTTTGTTACTGAAATCAGCCACCTTTATTTAGCTTTGTTATCACTCCATAAGACTAACGAGGTATGTGTAAGTTGTCAAATCTTGATTCGGTTGGTACTTATTGCTATGAATATGTATATGCTTAACATTGTAGTTCTAAAAGATGAGCTTCCTTTCTCTTCTTTTCACAAATGCACTCGCTCATACGCACTCTTACATGCATGTAGTTGATAGATCAGGGAATACTCATTAAGAAAAATCCTATTTTTTTCTTTTTATATCCACGTACGTTAACATGAACAGTAACATAAGAAATCATAAGCATGAGAGCTACTTCATTTATTGCTCTTTCTGTCATCTAAGTAAGTGTGGTTGAGGTACGGTACATTCTAAATTAATTGAAACTATTATTATTATTATTATTATTATTATTATTATTATTATTATTATTATTATTATTATTATTATTATTACTTGCTAAGCTACAACCCTAGCTGGAAAAGTGGGATGCTATAAGCCCAGGGGCCCCAACAAGGAAAATAGCCCAATGAGGAAAGGAAACAAGAAAAAAATGAAATATTTTAAGAAGAGTAACATTAAAATACATATCTTCCTATAGAAACAAAACAAGAGGAAGAGATATAAGATAGAATAGTGTGCCCGAGTGTAACCTCAAGCAAGAGAACCCTAACCCAGGACAGTGAAAAACCATAGTACAAAGGTTATGGCACTACCCAAGACTAGAGAACAATGGTTTGATTTCGGAGTGTGCTTCGCCTAGAAGAGCTGCTTATCATAGCCGGCGTCTGACGTCGCTCAATGAGCTGTTTACTGAGGAGGCCACAGAGGTGGTTGGGCACCACAGTGGGAGTTTGGGCTTGCCAGGCTGACGTTCTGATGAGCATCTATTCTGATGAAACTGGAACTGAAATCAGACTATTTTATCCTTTACCTATCCTCTGTGTAACTACCGTGCCAGTTGTTCATTCATTAATACCTTGGCGTCTTAGTCTTACTCTTAGACTACAAAGCCTAAATTATTTAGAAATACATTTACAGTACAAAGAAACCTCTGAAATGACGTAACAGGCATAACAGAAATAAGGAAACTAAAAATTTAATTGTTAAAAAAAGTTTTTAACCAATAATTCATCTAGCTTGTATACCTACAGTACCTGGCCTTGTGTTAAGCATTCTTCAAAATTTTACTTAATCAAGCATTTTTCAATTATATTTCTTATACCAATATCTTTGCAAAGTACAAGCTTTTTGGCAACGTTCCAATTGATAGTGTGGTTGTAATCATTCATAAGTTGAAAAGGGCTGCAGACAATATTACCCATTCTTTCATTATATTTGCTGTTTTATTCTAGTTTCTAGGGCTTTTCCACTTCATCCAATATATCTTAAGCCAAGTTGATTGCATGGAATTTTGTATATACAAACGTGTCTCTGCTTTTCGGGGAATTTTTCATTAATATATTCTTTAGCGTGTTGTTTTTAAAAATTACATAAAATCCAAAGGGTCTCAATACTCCTGGTAGAGGTACAAACTGTTGGAAAAACAATAAAACTGGAAGGTTATTCACATTTAAATCATTGTTTAAAAAAACAAAACGGGGAGGTTATTCACATTTAAATCATTGTTTAAAAAATAAAACGGGAAGGTTATTCACATTTAAATTATTGTTTAAAAAAATAAAACGGGGAAGTTATTCACATTTAAATCATTGTTTGAAAAGATAAAACGGGGAGGTTATTCACATTTAAATCATTGTTTAAAAAAATAAAACGGGGAGGTTATTCACATTTAAATCATTGTTTAAAAAGATAAAACGGGGAGGTTATTCACATTTAAATCATTGTTTACAAAAATAAAACTGGAAGGTTATTCACATTTAAATCATTGTTTAAAAAGATACAACGGGGAGGTTATTCACATTTAAATAATTGTTTAAAAAAATAAAACGGGGAAGTTATTCACATTTAAATCATTGTTTAAAAAAATAAAACTGGAAGGTTATTCACATTTAAATCATTGTTTAAAAAGATACAACGGGGAGGTTATTCACATTTAAATCATTGTTTAAAAAAATAAAACTGGAAGGTTATTCACATTTAAATCATTGTTTAAAAAAAAAAACTGGAAGGTTATTCACATTTAAAACATTGTTCAAAAAAATAAAATGGGGAGGTTATTCACATTTAAATCATTGTTGAAAAAGATAAAACGGGGAGGTTATTCACATTTAAATCATTGTTTACAAAAATAAAACGGGGAGGTTATTCACATTTAAATCATTGTTTAAAAAATAAAACTGGAAGGTTATTCACATTTAAATCATTGTTTAAAAAAATAAAACGGGGAGGTTATTCACATTTAAATCATTGTTTACAAAAATAAAACGGGAAGGTTATTCACATTTAAATCATTGTTTAGAAAATAAAATGGGTAGGTTATTCACATTTAAATCATTGTTTAAAAAGATAAAACGGGGAGGTTGTTCACATTTAAATAATTGTTTAAAAAAATAAAACGAGGAGGTTATTCTAATTTAAATCATTGTTTAAAAAAATAAAACGGGGAGGTTATTCACATTTAAATCATTGTTTAAAAAGATAAAACGGGGAGGTTAATCACATTTAAATCATTGTTTGAAAAAATAAAACGGGGAGGTTATTCACATTTAAATCATTGTTTAAAAAGATAAAATGGGGAGGTTATTCACATTTAAATCATTGTTTAAAAAGATAAAACGGGGAGGTTATTCACATTTAAATCATTGTTTAAAAAAATAAAACGGGGAGGTTATTCACATTTAAATCATTGTTTAAAAAGATAAAACGGGGAGGTTATTCACATTTAAATCATTGTTTGAAAAAATAAAACGGAGGTTATTCACATTTAAATCATTGTTTTAAAGAATAAAACGGAGGTTATTCACATTTAAATCATTGTTTAGAAAAAATAAAACGGGGAGGTTTTTCTAATTTAAATCATTGTTTAAAGAAATAAAACGGGGAAGATATTCACATTTAAATCATTGTTTTAAAAAAAGGAAAATGGAGGTTATTCACATTTAAGTCATTGTTTAGAAAAAAATAAAACGAAGAGGTTATTCACATTTAAATCATTTTTTAGAAACAATAAAACGGGGAGGTTATTCACATTTAAATCATTGTTTTAAACAAATAAAACTGGAAGGTTATTCACATTTAAATCATTGTTTAGAAAAAATAAAACGGGGAGGTTATTCACATTTAAATCATTGTTTAGGAAAAATAAAACGGAGGTTATTCACTTTTAAATCATTGTTTAGAAAAAATAAAACGGGGAGGTTATTCACATTTAAATCATTGTTTTAAAGAATATAAAACGGGGAGGTTATTCATATCTAAATAATTGTTTTAAAGAAATAAAACGGGGAGGTTATTCACATTTAAATCATTGTTTAAGAAAAATAAAACAGAGGTTATTCACATTTAAATCATTGCTTAGAAAAAATAAAACGAGGAGGTTATTCCCATTTAGATCATTGTTTTAAAGAATACAAAACGGGGAGGTTATTCACATTTAAATCATTGTTTTAAAGAATATAAAACGGGGAGGTTATTCACATTTAAATCATTGTTTTAAAGAATATAAAACGGGGAGGTTATTCACATTTAAATCATTGTTTTAAACAAATAAAACGGGGAGGTTATTCACATTTAAATCATTGTTTTAAAGAATATAAAACGGGGAGGTTATTCACATTTAAATCATTGTTTTAAACAAATAAAACGGGGAGGTTATTCACATTTAAATCATTGTTTTAAAGAAATAAAAAGGGGGGGGGGGCGGTTATTCACGTCTGAATCATTGTTTTAAAAAATTAAACGGGGAGGTTATTCACATTTAAATCATTGTTTAAAAAAATAAAACGGAGGTTATTCACATTTAAATCATTGTTTAGAAAAAAATAAAACGGGGAGGTTATTCACATTTAAATCATTGTTTTAAAGAATATAAAACGGGGAGGTTATTCACATTTAAATCATTGTTTTAAAGAATATAAAACAGGGAGGGGTTATTCACATTTAAATCATTGTTTTAAAGAATATAAAACGGGGAGGTTATTCACATTTAAATCGTTGTTTTAAAGAATATAAAACGGGGAGGTTATTCACATTCAAATCATTGTTTTAAACAAATAAAACGGGGAGGTTATTCACTTTTAAATCATTGTTTAAAAAAATAAAACGGAGGGTATTCACATTTAAATCATTGTTTAGAAAATATAAAACGGGGAGGTTATTCACATTTAAATCATTGTTTAGAAAAAATAAAACGGGGAGGTTATTCACATTTAAATCATTGTTTTAAAGAATATAAAACGGGGAGGTTATTCACATTTAAATCATTGTTTTAAAGAATATAAAACGGGGAGGTTATTCACATTCAAATCATTGTTTTAAACAAATAAAACGGGGAGGTTATTCACATTTAAATCATTGTTTAAAAAAATAAAACGGAGGGTATTCACATTTAAATCATTGTTTAGAAAATATAAAACGGGGAGGTTATTCACATTTAAATCATTGTTTAGAAAAAATAAAACGGGGAGGTTATTCACATTTAAATCATTGTTTTAAAGAAAATAAAACGGGGAGGTTATTCACATTTAAATAATTGTTTTAAACAAATAAAACGGGGAGGTTATTCACATTTAAATCATTGTTTAAAAAAATAAATCGGAGGTTATTCACATTTAAATCATTGTTTAGAAAAAATAAAACGGGTAGGTTATTCACATTTAAATCATTGTTTTAAAGAATATAAAACGGGGAGGTTATTCACATTTAAATCATTGTTTTAAACAAATAAAACGGGGAGGTTATTCACATTTAAATCATTGTTTAGAAAAATAAAACGAGGAGGTTATTCACATTTAAATAATTGTTTAGAAAAAATAAAACGGGGAGGTTATTCACATTTAAATCATTGTTGGAAACAAATTATATAATTTTTTTTTATTTATATATATATATTTCTAACAGGCTTTGTTTATTAAATGGGATGGATACCTAAGAACTGATGATATTATATGAATTTTACCAAGTTCAGCTTCAAGGAAATAAAGGCAACTTATCTTCATTGTCCGTAAATATACGGATGAGAAAACTCATTTCGGTTGACGGAGGATGATTAGATTAACAATGTGTAGACGAAGTTACATTAGTAAGTTTTCAGTATTATTGAACCTTTGAAATATCTTTCTTGCCTGAATACTAAAACATGTAAACAGGGCAGCTTGTTGTCAACTTCCATTTCTAATGAAATTCAATAGTTAATACCAGAGTAAATATTTCTTAATAATGGAGATAGGTGATAGCCATTACCAAATCAAATTCTTGTTCAAAGAATTCACTATTAAATGTACGTTATCACAGAGTTTTCTTTTGTACTCTAAATGTATTTTTAAATCAAAAGACCTTAAGGAGATGTCATACACAAGAAAGCGGTCGGTTAAATCTTCGTTTCCTTTTTCGTACCGGCATGCTGTCACCTTGAGACATCGCACGTTATTATTATTATTATTATTATTATTATTATTATTATTATTATTATTATTATTATTATTATTATTATTATTATTATTTGCTAAGCTACAACCGTAGTCTGAAAAGCAGGATGCTTTCCTTTCCTCACTGGGCCATTTTTCCCTGTTGGAGCCCTTGGGCTGATAGCATCTTGCTTTTCCTACAAGGGTTGTAGCTTAGCCAGTAATAATAATAATAATAATAATGATAATAATAATCAATAGTGTCGGTATTATGAGGCTGGGTTTAATATTCATTCATCCAAACTGAATTTATTCAAATGATCAAAATCTATCCCAGACTCAGCAAAGAAAAAGCAACGGTATAGCGAGACAAAAATCTGATCTTATTTCAAGAAATCATTAGATTATAGATTAAGCCGAACTAGCCTTGGACAGAGCTATTTATCTTCACATACGACTCTGGTCCCGGCCAGCTCGAGATACCTAGACCCAAGGTCTATAGAGTGACCTTATTCTATATACCTTGCCTAGACCATGAGGTCTCGACAAAGCAGATTACAACTAGCTCAGATTAGTAGAAGCTCTGAAAAGTTTCGTCGAAGTGCGTCCAATGATGGCTTTTTTTTTTTTTTTTTTTATTTTGGTTTATTCTTCTCTTGTAGTTTATTCCTTTCCTTGTTCCCTTCCCTCACTGGCCTATTTTTTTCCTGTTGAATCAATTGCGATTCTAGCATTTTGCTTTTCCAGCTAGGGTTATAGTCTAACTTGTAATAATAATAATAATAATAATAATAATAATAATAATAATGATAATGATATATTAACAATGTTTGTAATAGAGAAGATTCGTAAATGTTTTCTCTATAAGTAGTGATGAATTGCATGAAATAAAGGAATAATTTTACCAGCAGTTTTCTTATATAAATTTATGCTGGAAATGGTTGATATCGAACATAACGTAAAACTCATATTGCTGCTTAGCATTAAATTCATTAATTGAAAGAGTTATAATTCATGAGATGGGAAAAGAAATTTCACAACCGATTAATCGAACCTGAACGGATGGGTGCCGAGGTTACTTGAGCCTATTAAAAATTTGTAGGAAGTTTGGCAACGCTTGAAATCTCTAGGTTCCACGACATTGCTTCCCAAGCAACCAGTCATTCACTCTTATAAAAAAAAAAATAGTTAATTATTTTCTAGATTGTCTGGTCCTTCTGACCAGACACGGTCTTTGTGCAACCTTGGGACCCAGGAGACGCTTTTCAAATTTTCATCTAGTATTCAGTTATATGCAGAGATGGAAATGTAGTAGTGTGGAAAGTCTTGCAAAATAAGAAGAGCAACGCGATGTTCATTAGAATCATTCGATACGGAAGCATCACAAGTAAAAATCTGTTCAAAGCTGCCTATTTCATTTTCACATTGAATTGGGATGTTTTATCACGTAATCTAATTATTATTCATTATTGTGATATTTTATACCAATTTTCCCATCAATTTCGGGTGAGCTTTAATAACCAAACAACTTTCGTTTTCATTTGCGTTGTTTTCGCTAACTATTGAGTATATATTGTAAACACCACATCGTGCACAGCATAGAACAGAAATGCTCTCTCTCTCTCTCTCTCTCTCTCTCTCTCTGCTCTCTGTACAGATGTAACCTACACGAGCTCAGGCTGCGTAATTGCAAGATCCCGTGCTTGGGCACAGAGGCCAGGAAATCCTCAACATATTCTCAGGAAGCACTTTTGAAAATAGTTAAGCGAAAAGAAAAAGAAAACGAATTATACTAAATAGTAATTAATTTAAAACGTTTGATAGAAGTAGCACCACAAATCGAAATGTACCAACAACTCCCCATCCCAGTCTTTACTCTTTGTTTGGCTGAGCTGATTTCACTACTTCCTGCCATCCAGGATATAGGCCTACGCAACATTGTACGAAACGAAAAAAAAAAAAATGCTAGGTCTATCGCTGATATTATGCCATGTCTTAGTAGAACTTCTGATTAGAAACATTGCAAATATGTAGACATATTAGTAAAACAATAATGTTTTAAATTTGAGTAAGGCCTTTGACACTGTTTCATGGTGTGCCTCTTAAAAGTCTGGAACATTTATGGTATACGTGTAAATGCATTACTCTTCCCAAAATCCTACCCAATGAGTCGAAAATAATTGTGACCCTCGATGGCCATCTTTCAGAGATTATAGATGTCAAAATAGGTGTTCCCCAGGGATCAGTCTGAGGCCCGTTATATTTCTTACTTGTTTGTTACTTGTTTTGGGTTTAAATCCAACCCTCCACTGAAGTCGAGTGAACTACTTCTTGGGCGGGTCCATATCAATCATCTAACGAAACATTTTTATTATAACTTATACAATTCTTTGATTGTAGCATCTTCCAAATCATATGATTTTGTGAAAAGTAATGTCTTTAGTTTCTTCTTTAATTCAATTGCTCCCTTTAGGTCCTTCATCTCAGTTGGCAGTTTATTATATTGTCTAGGCGCACAGTAGCTAAAAGCCCTTTCACCAAATTTACTATTTGTTCTTGGTTCAGATAGTCTATGTTTGTCACTCATGTGTCTTATGGTAACATTTGTTTCTAGTTCTAGTTTTTTCAGGCATTCTTTTAGATATTTTGGTTCATTTTGGTTCAGTATCTTAAACGTTAGTAAGAGTAGCTTGTATTCGATTCTCGAACAGAGACTCTGTTCACCAATGTCCCTGTTGACGAAACCATCGACCTTATCGCTGATAGAGTCTACAGGGACGAGACGACACCGGAATTGAACATCCCAGAACAAGCCCTCCGGACCCTCCTTGCCATCTGCACTAAGAGGGCCCCCTTTTACTACTCACTGTGGGCACATGTACCTACAGAAGGATGGCGTGGCGATGGGCTCGCTCTTGGGCGTGCTCTTTGCCAACTTTTAAATGGGAGTAGTAGAGGAGAGGGTATTCTCCCAAGTCGAGTGCCCCCTCGCTTACTTTCGGTACATTGATGATACCTTTGTTAAAGCTACTTCCACCGAAGCCACTGAGAACTTAAGGAAGACCTTCGAGGACAACAGTGTCCTCCACTTCACCCTCGAAAACAGCATGGACAACAGCCTCCCGTTCCAGGACGTCTTGATTTCTTCAACCAACGAGGTATTTCACACCGCTGTCTACACCAAGCCTACAAATCTCGGCATGTGTTTGAATGGCGAGAGTGCATGCCCTGCCCGCTACAGGGCCTCGACCATCAAGGCCTTTGTACGCAGGGCCTTGTCATACTGCTAATCATGGACAGACACCCACAAGGAGCTGGAAAGGGCCACACAGGTCCTCCTCAATAATGGCTATACCAACAAGGAAGTCCAGCGTGAATGAGGGCAGCTATTGACAAGTGGTATGGGTCCTCTGCGGTAGAAGGGTCCGACAGCGCCAGCCAGGGGTCCAACAACACCAGAGATAGGTCCGACACCTCCACCAACGGATCTAATGATATTAAACTTTACTTCAGAGGCTTCATGTATGCAGAATATCAGCAGGATGAGAAGGCCATCAAAGAAATCATTACCAACAACGTGTCACCTACCGACGAGACCACGAAAGTGAAACTCATCATCTACTATCAGACTGCTAAGACCCGCAGTTTGATTATGAGGAATAATTCAGCGCCCCCTGATAACGACCCTTTGAGGAAGACGAATGTAGTCTACTCTTATCAATGCCCAGTCCGAGGATGCCCCAGCAAATACATCGGTATGACTACAATGAAGCTTTCAAAGAGGATTTTGTGTTATGTCCAACAAGGTGCTATAAGGAATCACGCCCTACAGCGACATAACACCCAAATTAGTCGTGCAGACATCGTTGCTAATACCAAGATTATCGGCAGCGCCCCGGACAGCAGGCGCTTACGAATATTGGAAGCCCTATTCATCCAGAAAGAGAAACCAGCATTGAATACGACTCAAGAGATGTTTCTCCTGCCATCATGTCGTCGCATCAACGCTAGGAATCAAGAACAGGACCCCCAGAATGATGACAACCCTGATCCTGACACTCCTACAAATGAAGAAATTGTCTGGCCGAGTGCCGATTTTGGCGACGAGCAGGGTCCGGAATCTCAGTCTTCTGAGCATGGGAATGGGCTGCCTGACTTTGAACCCGTCTCGGTGCGCGCCTCAGCCAATCAGGAAGCTCGGCTACCTCTCTCAGCCTAGTCCACTGAGCGAGAGAGGAGCTTACCTGACTTTTTGGCATGCTCGGCGCTCGTCCTGACCAATCAGGATTCAGGATCCCTTCCTACCTCTCAGCCTGGGAGGCCGAGCCGAGCTCGTCGGACCTCAGCTACCGGAGCCTATAACCTCTGCTCGGCCAATCAAAATTCGAGGCCCCTTTCTACGAACCAGCGCCGGGATATATAAGGCCCCAGATCCAGCCACAGCCTCAGTCTCGGCCCAGCTCCCGCGCCGGGAAGATCTCTCCAGCTCGCCGAAGTTAAGCAGCACCGGACTTGTCAATGCCTGGATGGGTGGACCTATGTCCACTTAAGTCATTTGGACCCCTCAACTTTGGTTGAGTGGCCACATATAAGAAAAGAATCCGGTTATTTTTTTGGCTTTTTGCCAGTAAAATAACCGTTATGACCACAGTACCCAGGCACTTCCATACCTTTGGGAGGACTTTATATCCAACATGGATATAACGATGCAAGAACAAGAGTCAGCAGTGCCAATGCAACTTTTGCTTAAGGTACTATGACTACAGGAAACAGCTTATGGACCACGTTGGATTTACATCTGAAGACACTACAGTGATCTACCACGGCAAGCATCGCAGCTGTAGGGAATGCTATAGGCTGACTATAGTATGTATTGAACCCTTCCTCTACAGGAACCACCTGCCAGAATACATGGAGATGCCCAAATATCCTACACAACCACCTTACCTAGAAGAGATCTTCCGCAGGAGATACCGAATGCAGGGACGCCACAGGGATGCAGCCTTTAAAGCAGACTGCAGCACACCTCCCTCCCTCGACCAGGACTGCGACTGCTGTATATGCCTGAGGAATGTCAGTGCCAACTACGCAGCAGAAGTCACCCCACCGCCGGAACCAGACGTCCAGACACTAGAGAAAGTACCGGATCGCCCACGATGGCGGCCAGAGGGGCATGAGAGTGGGTGTACATGCCAGACATTTATGACTGCACTGCGCAACTGCCCTGCTCCTCTCATCTTGGGGGCGATAGGGGAGAGCATACTTGAGACCATTATTAAGTCTGCTACTACCCCAAAGCCCACGCCTGAGACATCTACAGCATCTCCAAGCCAGGAGACACCAGTGAAAACTACAACAGTGGATGTCCCACTGACCTCCACCCCAATGCCACAGACCTACATCCCTGCATTGGATCCTGACCTATCTGAGGAGCCAGCCGCCACCGCAGAATCAACGGAGGACAACGCCGACCCATCGAACATGGAAGTCTCTACAGACAGCCAGACGCCCAACCTAGCAGCCCAGCATGAGGATGACTGTAACTGCACAGTCTGTCTGTAACACCTCCTTCAGGAAGCCACCGAGAACCCTCCAGCTGCAGTTCAACTAGCACAAGCCCAGCTACCCAAGTTCAAGCTGCCAGCAACCACAGAAACTCCGACATACGCTGCAGTGACCGCCATGGCAGCTGCCAGACCAGACCTGAACTTCACTGCAAGACCCAACTTACAGGGTGATATTATTATCACTCCAAAGGATCAAGCCACCGCCAGTCTACTCTACAAGGAAGCCACCCTAACCTTCTTGGACCCTACCAAGAAGCAGAAGAAAGCGGTGGTGTACAACTACCCGTCAAGATTACCAGTCTCCCTCATAGAAGAGTGCCAAAACGTTGCCCAGGCCAAGAGGAGGTTGGGCAGAGGAAAGGCACCCACCAAAGAAATCAACGTCACCTTTATTGGTTCCATCCCACCTGACCTGGACCTAGGGCCGTGGGGAACTTTCCCCATCAAAGCCCTGGAAAAGGAACCACTTCACTGCTTTAACTGCCAACGTTTTGGCCACCACAAAACACACTGTAAGAGCCGGGCTGTCTGCCGGGTCTGCAGCGGATCCCATCCCACACAGACCTGCATAGACGCCCACAACGATGGAAGGGCAACCCAGGCAAAATGTCCCAACTGCTCCAAGCCTCACCATGCCTGGAACAAGAGATGTCCAGAGTTCCTGCGAAGGCTAAACCCACAGCAAGACTCCAACCCCTTCGCTGGACCTCCTCCTACAGAAGAACCGAAGCCGCAGAGGAAACCATGACGGAGACCTTCTCGGAAGTCGGCGCCAGTTCCCACTCCAGCAGTCGACCAAGAACCTACCACCACTGCTAGCCCAGCTGAAGAACCTCCTTCTTGCACTGCTCAACTTCCTCCCCATCCCCCAGCAATATCCTCCATCCTCTCCCAGGCAGAGGCTCTGCCAATTGATACCTTGATCCCACTAGTACTGCAACTAGTAGTCAAAGTCTGCTCCCTTGCTCAGACTCCCTCCTCCGTAATACAATCCCTCCTTAGTCCCCTAGTTTCACCCTCCCTCGTGCAGGGATAAGCACCTATGCTTTGAACTGCCACTTTTTTCTACTACTCGAATTCTTCCCTCCTCTCCCGGTCTCTCCTACTTACTGGGACTTACTGCTATCAACACTTTTACCTACTACTAAAACTTTTCATTTCGGCTCCAAGTGGTCCTGTTTCTTGGTCCACAAGGTCATGCTCTTGGTGCTGAGCGACCACACTGCATCCACGCTCAAGGGGCTGAGCAGTTGCAATTCCACAATTGTCAACCCTTGCGACTATGCTCAAGGTGCTGAGCAGTCGCACCTGCAGCTAAGCTCAATGAGCTGGGCGGCTGCAGATCCAGACATGAGAGACTGTTGCTGCTGTGCTAACAAAGATCCATCATCTCTGCCACATATAATTCATAATCTGTGCTATTATTGATTAAAGGTTTCGACCCAGCACATGCTAAATTAATCCAACCCCTGAGGCGGGCTGCCAACGCAAGAGCCCGCGTCCAGCTATATGCTGGGCAATCTAAGCAAGCAAGCAAGCAACCACAGCCTCACTTCTCGCCTGAAGACGGAGCAAGCAGTTCCGAAACGCGTCGCGATCTACTCCTCACTTTGCCCTTTGTAATTTTCTAGTATTACTTGTACTTGTGTTAATTACATCGAGTCTTAACCTGAATTGTATTCTTCACCTACCTGATGAACTTCGCCGACTTGCTAGCTGAATGTAGCCACCCAGAAAAGAGAATTGCCGTAAAATTGAGAAATTGAACAAGAAATTGAATTCTGCCGATGCAGCAATAATATTCAACTCTAATTGTTTGAAGGATGGTCTCCTACCGAGAAATAATAATAATAATAATAATAATAATAATAATAATAATAATTATTATCATTATTATTATTATTATTATTATTATTATTATTGATACATCGCCACTTCCGGTCTCTCGATATTGAAGCTGGAAGACACTTATAAGGTCTCCTTAATGAACATGATGTTCCAAACACATATTAAACAAATATCCAGATTTAAGACGAAAAATAATTCAGGAACAATCAGTTCATCAATATGGAACAAGAAACTCAATCTTAACGCTTCCCTTCATACGCATTAATAGATGCGAGCAATCGTATCTATATCAAGGCATTAAACATTG
Source organism: Palaemon carinicauda (assembly GCF_036898095.1). Taxonomy (NCBI): domain Eukaryota; kingdom Metazoa; phylum Arthropoda; class Malacostraca; order Decapoda; family Palaemonidae; genus Palaemon; species Palaemon carinicauda. Next base: position 126,013,184 of record NC_090736.1, read on the forward strand.
GAATACTCTGCCCGCTTATCTAAAGGTATGGCTTAGCGTTGGATCTTTCAAGAAATCGTATACAAATCTCTTGTTATCTTGGTACTAAAGCTGTGTTGATAAATATTTATAATTGCCTACTTAACCATAATGTAAATATCAGTTTCATTGTTTAGGATATTCTGTTCGTAAAACTAATTCTTTCACTGAATCTTTGCTTAATATCTACAATTTTCAATGTATACAGTGTACCATTAGTTTCATATACCACTTTTCTTTATTATATAAATGTAAATCTCCATTTTGCTTTTAGGCTAATAATCTCATTTATATGTAACTGTGTGTGTATATATACACAAATATAAATGTATATGTATGTATACATTTTGTATACGTATATCAATTTTTACTTTTTATTTTTTGTCCTTAACTGATTATATTATTTTAGTCGTATTATTGGCCGAAGAGCTCTGCTTCACGGGCTTGGACAGAGTGTTTTAGTATATCTTCTGTGTCTAGATATTGTTGTCCAATAAATATTATTATTATTATTATTATTATTATTATTATTATTATTATTATTATTATTATTATTATTATTATTATTATTAGTTTTCATAGTTACGATTTCAAAATTTCTTCTCATGTTATAATCTATCATTATTATTATGCGTTGTTAAAAGCATATTTTTTGTACTAGCTCTCTCTCTCTCTCTCTCTCTCTCTCTCTCTCTCTCTCTCTCTCTCTCTCTCTCTCTCTCTCTCTCTCTCTCAGTCATGGTAACCTCTAGGTGTTTAAAATATTATTCTGCAGATTTTTGTGCAATACATTGCTAGACCAAAAACTAATTTTAGATACCATCATGCATACTGATGACACAGATATTCAAACAGGAATTTTCAATGAAGTATATAATAGTGCCTTAGACAAATGTGCCCCAATAACCACGAAGGAAATAAGGAGACCCAGTGCACCTTGGATAGACAATGATCTAAAAAACAGTATGATTGAAAGGGATAAAATGCAAGAAAAGCTTAAACAAAATAGACATGATGAAAATCTGAACAATGCGTATAAGGAAATTAAAAGAAAACTCATCAATTCTAAGATGCGTACTGCCAAAGCTTATTATAACAAAGACAAGATCAAGAAAAGTAAATCTCGCAAAGAAACATGGAAAATTATGAATAATATTGTATCTATCAAAACGAATAAAAAGATTGAATACGACAACCCAAAAGCTAGAGCAGATCAATTTAACCAATACTTTGCTAATGTAGGAAAAATAACTTATGGTAAAACGCAGGAAAACCTACAAAAGTACGAAAATGAAGATATTAGAACCATCAAAATAATTTTGGCAATAATATAAGATTGTTTAGACCGCAACCAGTTACAGTAGAAACAATAATATTAACAGTTAAGAGTTTGAATAATAGTAATGCTTACGGAACGGATGGTATTTCTACTAGTTTTCTAAAAGATTCGTTTACAATTATTGCATATTATATCACGGTTATCATAAATACATCGATTGTAACTGGGAAATATCCTTCTATTTGGAAACAACCCCTCATAGACCCTCTTCACAAGAAAGGAGACAAGGACGACCCTGGTCATTATAGACCTGTTTCTATCCTTCCAGTAATATCGAAAGTAATAGAAAAGATTGTATGTAATCAGTTAATGGAATATCTAGAAAAAAATAATTTGATTTCTAACACTCAGCATGGATTCCGTAAAGGTTTATCAACAGAAACAGCTTTGATGAAATTAACAGATGAAATTTATAAAAATATTGATAGAAAAAAAGTTTCTATATTAATTTTATGCGACCTATCAAAGGCATTTGATAGTGTCAACCATGATGAATTGTGTAAATCTCTTAAGGAACATTACATTGATACTTTCTGGTTTCATGATTACTTGAAGGATAGAAGTCAGGTAGTTAGATTAGGAGACGTAAATTCTTGCATTCAAAAGGTTGAATTTGGGGTCCCACAGGGATCTGTCCGTGCGCGGACAGTGTCGAAAGACAGAGTGTCGAAGGACAGAGCGTCGAAGGACAAAGTGTCGAATGGACAAAATGTCGAACAGACAAAATGTCGAACAGACAATGTGTCGAAATTATAAAAATGATAAATGATAAAATATAAATGATAAAAAGAGAGAGAATACAGTATCCATTTAACTAACGACCTAATTAACCTTTAACTATATAATAATGTTTACATTGCTATATCCTTACATATAACTATATAACAATGATAAAAAGAGAAAGAATACAGTATCCATTTAACTAAACACCTAATTAACCTTTAACTATATAATAATGTTTACATTGGTATATCCTTTCATATAACTATATAACAATGATAAAATATAAATGATAAAAAGAGAAAGAATACAGTATCCATTTAACTAACGACCTAATTAACCTTTAACTATATAATAATGTTTACATTGGTATATCCTTACACATAACTATATAACAATGTTTACAATGATATATCCTTACATATAACAATTCTTACATTGTTATATTCTTACATGCATATTCTAGAGAGAGATAGAGAGAATATATATACGGTATTCAGTCTGTTAGAGATTTCTCACCAGTTAAATTCCTTCGAGATTCAAGTTTCAATTTAAATTTCCATTCTACCTAACCTATGATAATGGAAATAATCAAGACTCAAATGGGTGGAAAGAAACTGCTACATGAATGCTATGCATACGTGATAGATAAAGTGGTTAACGAAAGAATATATTGGAAATGTGAAAAACGAAACTATTGTAACGGCAGAGCAATAACTCAAGGTGAAACAATTTCCAAAACTACTGAGCATTCACACCAGCAAGACAATTCTCAGATTGATGCTATAAAAGTTATAGATAAGATAAAAATTCATTCTAAATATTCCGAAGAAATACAAGAAATATGCTCTCCTTAACCTAAGACTAAAAAGTATTTTTGATACATATGACGTCAATGATGGGTTACAATATCTTCGAGCCATCGCTCACAATCTTTAAATAAATATTACTACAAGTTTTTTTAATACATCAATAAATTTGTATTTTCATATTTTATGTCTTCTAATAAATAAATTTGTATTGCTTATATTGATGTATGATGTATATTTATGATCCTATATCCATTTTAATTTTTCAAAAGCGCTGAATGACCTTATAATCCAATTCTGTTTTTAGTCTACGTTGATGATATGATTAAATACATAGAAAACTGCCTGCTAATTCAATATGCTGATGACACCCAAGTTCTTTTGGATGATAAAATAGAAAATCTAGATGCCTTGATTAAAAGGGCTGAACTAATATTGCTCAAAATTAAGAAATATTTTCTAAGAAAAGGGCTATTATTAAATGCCACCAAAACACAGTGCATGTTTGTGGGTAGCTCACAGTATATTAACAAAATTCCAAATGACATTATAATAAAATGCGATGGTGATGAAGTAAAGATAAGCCAACTTGTGAAAAATCTAGGTCTACACATGGACAGGTTCATGACATTCAGTACTCACATTGACGAGCTGAGTAGAAAAGTGAGTGGCATTCTAATGTATCTAGGTAGAATAAAAGATTACTTTGATGATACTACTCGAGCTTTGATTGTGGAAAGTCTGGTCTTGAGTGTAATAAACTACTGTATGAAGATATGGTGTGTAACTAATGATACGCACATGGAAAAAGCTAAAAAATCCAAAACTTTGCAGGTAGAGTATCCGTTATTGGGGTGAAAAAACATGATCACATCACCCCAACCCCACAGCAATTAAAGTGGATATAATTCAAAGAAAAGTGTATGTACGATGTTTGTGTTTTTGTTTTTAAAAGTTTGAGAAAAGAATATCCCAACTGGCTATACACATTTCCTGCAGTTGGTAATTGTAGGAATACATTAACAAGACAGAATGAAAATCTATAAGTAGACAGCTATCAAACGGATTTGGGTTCACGCTCAATGGCAATAACGGGCCCAGCTTGCTGGAATAAACTACCTCTGGAAATAAGAAAATGTATAAATGTTAGTTCTGATTTATTCAAAAGGAAACTTAAGCAATATTTCTTAAATTTTACTTGAATGTATAAATATCCTAGATTTTTACAATCCAATTATTGTGAATTTTATGTAAATAATTTATATTGTTATGTAACAGAATAACCATTTTATAATGGAATAAAGGTTTTTGACTTTGACCTTGACACACTCTCTCTCTCTCTCTCTCTCTCTCTCTCTCTCTCTCTCTCTCTCTCTCTCTCTCTCTCTCTCTCTCTCGTGATCTGTTGTTGATTTTGTGTGAATAGTTAGGTTACACGGAACTGAAGGTTTTCGTATCAATCCTAAACTGAATTGCATCCAGTTAAGCAAGGAGTTTATGCTAACAGTGTCTTTAATTTGTTCATAAGAATCACATAGGAAAAGGGATTGTGAAATAGGCCTATATATGCGTGTATATGCCACAGTCAGGATACGAAAAGCTTACAAACCTTTTCAAACACAGGACCCAGTACCCACTGGTCGAACACAACTGTAGAAAAACACGGCCATATGTGTGGGAGGAGACCGTACATCGTTAACCCTTAGGGATTAGGGATGCATCCTCACGGTCAATCCCCAGTGGGGATTTAATGCTGGGCTCTGGGTCATTCTTGATGCGATGCAGTGCGAGATCTGCAAGAATTTCCCTTGCACAAAATTTATTTTTAATTGTGACATCAAGATTATGCTGCAGAAAATTATATGAAATAGATTTCATCTTGAAGCTGAAAATCTGGTTCATCATCATATACGCAGTATATCGTGTGTGTGGGTGTGTGTGTGTGTGTGTGTGTGTGTGTGTGTGTGTGTGTAGGAGCAAATAGTGTACCTATATTTGCTCTTTTATATTTATATACCAAAGACTTTCATGCATAGCCTACATCGGTAGGTAAAGATGATTCAATTGTGTCGGTTAGAATTAGTTTTTGTTACGTTGGAAAATTTGAATGTTGTTAATTTCTTATATATATATATATAGGTGCTACTATAGCGTGAGGTCTACCACACTATAGCGTGAGGTCTACCTCCCGTTAGCACTATAGCGTGAGGTCTACCGCTAAATTATTCGTCCCTCATAGATAAGACACATTTCATACATTTGTTTAAGCAATAAACACTCAATTTAAACATATTTTAGAAATGTCTTAAAATGATAAATATATATATATATATATATATATATATATATATATATATATATATATATATATATATATATATATATATATGTGTGTGTGTGTGTGTGTGTGTGTGTGTATACATACATATATATATATATATATATATATATATATATATATATATATATATATATATATATATATATATATATATATATATATATGAGAGAGAGAGAGAGAGAGAGAGAGAGAGAGAGAGAGAGAGAGAGAGAGAGAGAGAGAGAGAGAATGTTAACGTGGTAGAAACTCATATGTCTTTGTGAAGTTCAAATATAAACTAAATTATTTTATGAGCTTTAGATCTTGAAATACATGGAAAGTAAAGTATGGCTTGTAAATAAAGGATAATAAAAAGTTAGAAAATCAAATTGCATTTTGATCACGGGTCGGTATTAAAAGGCTGGGTTAAATCAAGGATGTTCAATTAAACCTACATGCGTTTAATACTTAATCATTCAAATGAAATGACTTAAAGGCTCAAATATATATTATAAACTTGGATAAGATAAGACTACAACACAGCAAGATAAGAAATGGTGTCATCGCCCTCGCAAATATTAAACTTCCTTGAGTGACCGTTAGATTATAGATAAAGCCGAACTAGTCCTGGCCAGCTCGAGGTGGGATAAATAGGCTATAATGACCGGATTAAGGAATTAGGCGTTGAGTACTCCAGGAAGCAGATTAACTTAACACCGGGTGGAAGTCTTTAAAAAGTTCGGCGACGAGTGTCCAGTCACTCCTTTTGTTTTGACACCCACCGCCAGGCTCCAGCCCACAACAGGAACAGATAGGCGTCGACCCGACACAGGCCGTTTCGTGTAAATTCGAGGGAGTATCCGAGCGGGGTTGCAATAAGTACCATAATCATGGTACATGTACCATACATAATTCAGGGTCTACGTACAGTGTACCACAATCTCAACCTCTCACAAAAAAAAAAAAAAAAAAAAAAAATGAACAGTTGGAAGTTCGGAACTGCCTTTTGCGGACAATAAAGCTCTGTCCTGGTTAATACCTGCGGATTAACGGAATAACTGATTGAGGGTGTCAGTGTGTCACACCTTCGTACTCGAGATGGCCTTGTCTGACATCCCCCTCTCGCACGGCTCAAGGCGGCCTTGGTCAGATTTGTTGTTCATATCTTTACCGGGTGGTCTTGAAGGTATGGTGTTCGAAATATATTGATGGAAATACGATACAATGAGACAAGAGCTTCCCGCCACTTTCGTTTGGTTTGACTATAGTAAAGTTTAGCTGATCATGGCGATACAGGAAACCCTTTCACCACGTTAAAGTATTCTCACTCAGAAAGTGAGAATACCCGAATTAGAGATATAATATATGATAGTAAAATGATTAAAGACAACTTTTCAGAAAATGTATTTTAGTAACAAGCTTTTATGTTTTGTGTGTATATATCTCGTCCATGACTGTGCTGATATCTGACAGTGACAGAATGGATGAATATGATAAGCCATATTTACTGTCAGGTTCCATCACTCTGTAATTGAAACATTCCCTTCGAATTTTTTTTATGGTAACTATTCTTTTATTTGTCCTAATGCATATAGCAATAAAATATCCAAAGTCTTTGGCGTATTTGATAAATTGGATCATTCATCTTTGAATGAGGCTAAGTTAATCAGAGACAGTAGGCCTATTGTTCCTGATGTCATTTATTATATGAACTTCAAGCTATCTCTTCTTACATTATTTTGGAATTTAGTATTTAATTATATCACCATTTCTTCCTTCATGTGTAAGTATTGTATATAGACCGCACTTGAATTAATGTAATTTTAAAAATCATGTTCTTGCAAACGGCTCATCTGTCCAACGACCATCGGCCTAGTGAATGTGTTGCTGATATCAGTATTTGTCATTGTTGGCGATAGTTAAATGATGTTCACGTGGAAACTATAATCACTTTATTTCTGGGACCACTGATTTTTTTTTTCTCTTCAAGATTTATGCGGCCAAGGCTATTGTGAATGGAAGAGGCAACGGACAGTAGGCTACAGTGGGCCAAGGGTGGACAAAAAAGAAAGAAAAAAAAAAAAATAGCTTGATCAAAATTATACGAAAAACGTAAATTAAGATAATTTTCAGAAAGGTAACTGTATATTAGAACACTATTAGAGAACAAGTGGCTGGCTGGTGCTATGATTTGTTAGAAGAAATTGACGCATGGTCATTGTATCACGTTATACAATGCTTGGTTTACATAAGATTTGCGAGGCAGTGGAATCGGTGATACATATTTCTGATTCCATTAGTTTTTAAAAGTCTTAACTAGTTCAAACGTGTTGTGTGTCTGGCTAAACATTTCAAATATTTTGTATTAACATGTAATCAATACACATTATATTGAAGTATACGAAAAATACTTGAAATACTTTCTATTTAACAAATAATAGTATAGCCTACAGTGATTTTTTTTTCGCTTGCAGTTGCTTCTTACCTCTCATGGATTTTCTTATACAAGAACTCGTGTAGAAAGTGAAAATACTAGATTTTTATATTGCACAAGTTTGCACTTTGAGATTTGTAGGCAATAATAACCAAAACACTTCATCCCTGATATGGCGACATTCCACCGACGATTCTGATACCGAGTAACGAACACGTACCGTACGCGTAATGCCATAAGATAATCACAGTTGCCAACAAGTGAGCAAGTCCTGAACGCGGACATGGTCCTCGTAGAGGACATACCTCCGCCAAGATGACCTAGAGCGCCATATGTCCTAGAATCATGAATTGATGTGACTTCGACCTTCACATGACCTTGACCTTCACGTGACCTTCAAGTGACCTTGACCTTCACGTGACCTTGACCTTCACATGACCTTGGCTTCAAGTGACCTTGATCTTCAAATGTACTTGACCTTCACGTGACCTTGACCTTCAGGTGACCTTGACCTTCACGTGACCTTGACCTTCACGTGACCTTGACCTTCAAGTGACCTGCTTGACTTTTGACCTTCAAGTGATCTTTGTTCATTTGCCACTGATACTTAATATGACATTGATATAATGCACCAATATGACCTTGACCTTTGACCTTTATAAATTTGAACATCACCCATGGGTTGCGCCTGGACTAGGACTTCCCTGTTGGCTTATGCAAAAGTCAGTGCTTTATTTCTGTCTCTTGATATGGCCACTTATGTCATAGTGACACCAGTGACCCCTGTGACCTTGACCTTGGGGTGACCTTGACCAAAATTTAATCAGTTCTTCCATACACATTGGGGAACTACTTGGCCAAGTTTGAAGTGATTCCGTGTAGAAATGTGGCCTCTACGTTGTCCACAGACAGACAGACAAACAGAGAAACAAACAAACAAACAAACAAACCGAACCGAAAACATAACCTCCTGGCGGAGGTAATGAACACTTTTTCATTTTGATGCATGTCCGCACTGTGATGTGTTTTCAAAGTTGAAGGGGATTGCATTGATATGAGTTTTGAAACGTTAAGAATTCCTGGTCTAGATTGTACAAATTCATTCATAAATGAAATTCTCAAATGACCCAGAAAAGGATACTAAAATTGCCGTATTTTCCCTGTCATAATGCTCCCCAAAATCACCTTGCGTCTTAACACTTGAGAAAAAGTTGTATAGGGGAATTTGACACCTTTCAAACACCCAACTATTGACATACAAGCACTCAAACTCACGAGAGATAGAATATAAACCTACAATTATCATTCATATGTAATAAATTCATTTATTTTTATATTACACTTCATTTAATGAAGTACAGTAGCATTTTTTTTTTCAATCAGCTGATGACTCGCTAACCCCCTTCTACAAAATAACATGCCAACTAATGGTCTCATAGCAGACGACGCTATGATATATTAGTTGTTTATGCAGTATATATCTATGTTCTCATTATTTGTTGATATTTTGTAATGAAGCAATATATTGATAAGGACTTTGTTGCCCGAGTTAAGGAAATTTTCCGTAGAAGTCATGAAGACGACGAGTCAAGGACAAACCAAGAAAAGGTTTGGTAAGAAGAATACAAACAGATAGATAGCAGGACCCTTCAGCAAAGGACCAAAGAAAATGTTGTCAGGAAAAGGTAAGGGATGAGAGGAAACAGACAAATAAAATGTCAAGGATTTGAGGATAGGGATTGGCAAGTTAAGAAAATTTTCCTTAGAAGAAGTGAAAACGTGGCAAGGACGACCGAAGAAAAGGTTTGGCATTAAAAGAACGAACAGACAGGTTACGGTAGGACGGCAGGTGTTGGTCTACTCATCGTTAAGGAGATTCCCTATTGCCAACAAGTTCCATGAACAATTTCGTATTTCGGAGGAGAACAGTGTCTGGGCCTACATTATTGAGATATCAGGAAAAAGGAAAAATCTGAGGTAGGCCATATAAACTTTGAAACCGATACTTCAAGCACAGGATTTCCCTGAGAAATTCCTAATCCAAGTGGATGCATCATATAATGGGATTAGGGCTGTCTTATTGCAAGAAGATAAGGAAGGAATTCTTCATCCTGTGTTTCTTATGCCATCGAAGCTGAAGAGGAAAAAAACGAGTCGACTCGACAGTTGAAACAGAACTGCTGGCGCTGATCGCAGTGATGAACAAGTTTTAATTTAGGTAAATGGACTACAGAATGAAATTATATTGTACTTGGATTTTAATCTTTTAACTTTTGTTAATAAGATGAAAAATAGTAATCAAAGATTAACTAGGTGGTCGCTATACTTGTAACCATATTGTATTAATGTAAAAAATACATCAGGTAAAGATAACAGGGTTACAGATTATTTATCTCAGGCAGAATCGATAGATTAAGGCCCAAAACAAATAATCTTTTTTTGGGGGAACTATCTTACGCAGCTGGTCTAGTGTAGAGTAAATATAATAGGCTATTCATAATTTCATTTATATTTCATTTATGCATTGAAGAGATGATACCCAGCCTGTAAAATAAGCTCCTCTTGTGTAGATTTAAGATTTTTAAATATTATATGTAAGACCTTTGTCGTTACGGAGTTTTACATAATATATTTGAGAGTGTTGTGGGATTCGTGCGAGATATGAACAAGGGCTTAGGTAATGTTCTTTGATATTTATAAGGAATTATGTCATGTTTGAGAGAGAAGGCTCAGTAACAAGGGATTTGGAAAATTCTCTATCACGTGCTTTAGAAAACACCGTGCAGGCCTGGGGATAGGATGTTATGTTTCTTTTTTTCTTTTTTTTTTTCCTGGGACCAAAGGTGGGCTAGGTGCCCATGAGAGCCGTCTGGCATGGCGTGAATACAGCTTTCAGGTGAATGATACTTGGCAATTCTTGATGCCATTCTCAAACCCCACGTTTCCTGACCTCAGCCCTGGAAGGTTATGGAAGTAGCTTAATTTCATATAAAAAGAGACACCATGTTTCCAGTTCAGATATTGCCAGCCTTTGGATTGACCTCTCTTCACCTCTCTCACTCTCACACACAATCCAGTGTATTGTTGTTGAAGCTGTTCAGTATGTTCAGTGTGTGATCTACTAAGTGACTCTGTGCCTCAAAGCAAATCGTGTGTCATAAAGATACGTGAGACGAAAATGTGATTTTAAATTCATTGTATTAGGGTGAGTGTTGGCACTGTATAAAGTTTTTGTAACAGGCCCTGTAAGATGATTAGAGATTTGAATTGTGTTCTGTTATCTATTTTTCATTAAGTGTAAAACTTGAATATTGTATTATTGGGATTTAATTTCCAGCTTTTTTATAATTTAGGTTGCATTATTTCTTTTCTTAGTCTAAGGTTTAATCAGATATAATAGTTCAAGTTAAGTTAATATATAATTTTCAGATCGCAACATTTTTGTCTCATTCTAAGTTTCTTTCAAACTTCATTTTTCGAGTGACTTTATTTTTCATTATGTAAATTTTTTAAAAATAGTTTTGATTTATATAGAATGTATATATTTTTGGATTCTAATCTGCCTTTTTTAAAATCGAATTCCGCTCGCTTCCTGTTAAGAACCACGGTAAATTTAAATAATACTTAAGAGTAATTACCTAGCTTAGTTTTGAGTGTATTTATGAGACCTTAGGATATTCAATAATTTTTATATCTCTGTCTGAGAGTGTAATAGTGTTTTAAATTGTAACACTTTTTATGTAAAAGCAACGAAGGGAGTTTGGAATTCGAGAGATTGATTAACTTGCCTGTCATAATATACTGTATATAATATTATATGTATGGTTCCCAGTCACGATGTTTATGATAATATATTTATATATATATATATATATATATATATATATATATATATATATATATATATATGCATATATATATATATATATATATATATATATATATATATATATATATATATATATATATATATATATATATATATACATTTGATAAATTGTGCTCAATTAAACGTTTTTTCATTTTTAAAATAAGCCATATATATTAATACATTAAAGTCTAGATTATCTTAAAGACCACGGGATCAGAGTCCCAGGCCATATCACTCAAAGACTAAAGTATCTGACCGGCCAGGTTTCAAACCCTGGTCCAGTATACTTGTATGCCAATGACCATACCACTCAGCCACGAAGAGTGGTATGGTCAATTACATGCAAGTATATGGGACCAGTGTTCGAAACCCAGCCGGTCAGATACTATATTCTTTGAGTGATTTCGCCTAGGGCTCTGATCCCGAGGTCGTTGAGAGAATCCAGACTTTAATGTATTTATATATATAGCTTATTTTAAATATATATATATATATATATATATATATATATATATATATATATATATATATATATATATATATATATATATATATATATATATATATATATATATATATATATATATATATATATATATATATATATATATATATATATATATGTATATATATACAGTATATATATATATATATATATATATATATATATATATATATATATATATATATATATATATATATATATATATATATATATATATATATATATATATATATATATATATTTATAAATCTATATATATATATGTATATATATATTATATATATATATATATATATATATATATATATATATATATATATATATATATATATATATATATATATATATATATATATATATATAAGTAGTTTTATTTTTCTAATAATGATGCTGTTCATAAAATCATATCATATTTTCAGTATTAATTTATAATCATCTTAATGCTTTTTTATTTTCTTTCATCTTATTTCGTAATATTTATTAAATAATTCCCAATTTCTTATGCAAATATGTCTATTTCTCAAACATAGGTATGCTTCACACAATAATAATTTTTTTTACCAGAACTTTCCTACAGTTTTCAGGTATTTCGTTCCAATTTAATACTATATATGAATAATCTTCGGTATATACTACAATAGTTAATTACTATTTTTTTGTTCCAAATTTAAGTAATATTTTCTTCTATTTTTCCAAAGGAAATTGAAAAAGAACACGCAACTCTTCCTGTTCCTATTCTTTTTTGAAATATCCAGCATAAGGTTTTAAGATTCAGAGTGTAGGAGAGAGGGCTTTTGGAATATGAATTCATGGAGATCTAGTTGGTGGTGACTTTTTTGGTACATTATGGGTCACTATTTTATGTTTCCTTATTTCATTTCTTCACTAGGCTATTTTTCCCGTAGAAGCCCTTGGGCTTATAGCATCTTTCTATTCAAACTAATATTGTAGATTAACTAATAATAATAATAATAATAATAATAATAATAATAATAATAATAATAATAGGATATCAAGGGAGCTCATGTTGCAAATTCAAAGGAATAGAGGTTAAGTGCCCCTGAAAAGAACATATTATGCGAAATACACATCATCATATACACTGATATTAAAGATGACATTAGGTTGTATCTTCTTTAAATTATTGCTAGCTCTTATACTTTTCTTTTAATTTACGCGTTCAAAAAAATGAGATTTCTTTATATAGATTTTTTTTTTATCATTTCAGCTCTATACTTTCTTCTTTTGCATAGTGTGCCTATTGCTAATAGAAAAGATAATTATTCAACATTGTCTGAATATGGTAGTGATCTTCATTATAAAGATACAATTAATGATTATACTCAATTCTATAATAGGTTGTTTTGGGCTATGTGGTAACGCACCATTCATAGAGGCTACCACATAGACCACTCAACTGGGGTTTGAGGCCCATTTAAATTCGTAGGATTCGTTTGTTGTCTCAACCACACCATCCTTGTGAGCTAAGGATAGAGGGGATTAGAGCAGCCTAATGGTCTATCTCCTGAATCATCAACAGGAATTGCCTGGCCCTCCTTGGTCCTAGCTTGGGTTGAGAAGGGGCTTTGTCGCTGATCGTATGTATATGTGGTCAGTCTTTAGGGCATTGTCCTGTTTGATAGGGTAATGTCACTGCTCCTTGCCTCTGCCATTCATGAGCGGCCTTTAAACCTTTAAGATATCCGTAATAAAATAGCTACTGAGGAGAGTTATTCCTCTTTCCAAGTTCATATCGTGTTCCTCTTTTAAAATCTAATTACGGATTTAAAACAATTCTATAACATCGTAGATATTGTAAATAATGTTTGCTAAGGAAGACTGTTATTAATTTTTTATTGTGCTCGTCTTTTACATGTTTCAACATAAATATATATTCATTGACTCAGTACCGTTTTTCAGCCTCATAAATCTTGAAAATGATAAAAGTGAAGTTTGGTGTTATTTTCCTGGCTTCTTCTGTTCATCAGCATTGGTAGTGTTGTGAAAGCAAATATTTTTACAAAAGAAGATAAACGTAGCAGGAATATTGACTTTTAAAGGTAATATCAGGTAGTATTCTTACACTCCATTACATTCTTCATTTATTTTTCACATACAGTTTGCTAAATATCTTTCTTCTATTCGATGACCCTTTTTCATTTGGAGAAATTATATTTGCTTTTGATTTTGAGATGGTTTGATATTGTCGAATATTCATGGCATTGACATCTTAGAGCAGTGAGCAATATTATGCTAAAGTATAATTTTGTCCAAACATATATTATATGTTTTATACCTTATGGATGTCTTATATATTTATACTATTAGAATTTATGCACCATTCTACGCCCTAGTTTTTTATGCTTGAATATAACTAGGAAAGAAGCATTTTCTTTTTTACAATATCTAACAATAGTGTTTCATACTTTTGTAAACAATAAATTTTTTCTATTTGGTATTGTTATAAAATAGAAACTTTTTTTTTTCTTTTTTTTTTTTTTTTTTTTTTTTTGATAGGGTCACTCATGAATGGCAGAGGCAATTGTCAGTGAAAATGCCATTTCCACTTATGATCACAACCCTAGCCCCTCTGTAGGATCAAGGAGAACTAGGTAATGGCTACTGTAGACTTAACAGATAGACCTATAGGCTACCCCAAACCTCCCATCCACAGCTCACTAATGTATTGGTTAGGTTGCACATACTATAAGAAACTATAGAACCTGAGCTAGTCTCGAACCTCTGTTCAGCAGATCGCCATATTGGGACTTATCCAATAGGCTACCAAAGCGATTGAAGAGTTATTATTATTATTATTATTATTATTATTATTATTATTATTATTATTATTATTATTATCATTATTATCTAAGATATAACCCTATTTTGAAAAAAAAAATAGAAAAATAACTCAGTGAGGAAAAAAATTAGTAAATTCAAATCAGCTACAAGAGAGGTACTGAACATTTTCAATCAAATATTTTAAGAACAGTAACAATTAGAATGGATGTTTCATAAATAAACTATCAAAGTTAAAATAAAAAAGTTAAAGATAAATAAGATAGAAAAGCGTGCTCGAGTCTACCCTCAAGCAAGAGAACTCTACCCTGAGACAGTGGAAGATTATGGTACAGAGGCCATGGCACTACACAGGACTGGGGAATAATGTTTACATTTTGTAGTGCCCTCTTCTCAGAACAGCTGCTTATCCTAGCTAAAGAGTATCTTCTACCTTTACCAAAAGGAAAGTAGCCAATGAAGTTTTTTACAGTGCAGTAGTTAATCCACTGGCCAAAGATGAATTGTTTGGTAAACTTAGTGCTGTCATGTGTAAGAGGACAGAGGGGAATGTGGAAAGAAGAGGCTGAACATTTCATTGCATGAAAAGTCAGAGGAAAATGAAACGTAAACAGAAAGAGGTATCTGATGTAATACTTTCTGGCCAGTCAAAAGAAACAATATCCCTCTAGCGGTAGTAACTCAACGGGTAGCTAACTTACTAGCAGAGTATCCTCTCTTTCTTATTTCATAGTGCAAAAGTTATGATTTTTATTTATTTGCCGGGAAAAGGGTGATTTTTTTTTTATAAACATAACACAATCAATTACCAATTTTCTTTTTAGTTTCCACTGATATGAAAACGGTAGCCCTACGTATTCAGAAATAGCTAACCTAAGATCAACATTACAATTATCAGCCTTTTGGAGTAATATACTACGTAGATAAAATTTTTAGTAGAAACACCTGCAATATTACTTTAACGTAAAACTTTGAGTGACCCACATTGCCAAGAACCATCGAATTTGGTCTTCCATCAGCTTTTATCTGTATTCTATCGTGAGATAACTGGGAAGCCTTTACATGACCGATGAAACGGGTTTTCATGAAAACCTCAGTAACAGTCGGCCACAGTTTTCAGAAAATGAAAAAAAAAAAAAAAAAAAAAAATATCCAAATATAAAGGATTGGTATAATATATAGTATTTGGTCCATTATAATTCAATTTTAAAGGATCATGAAAAGAATCCAAAATTTATTTCAAAGCTTTTGGGGAAGTTAATACTGGATATTTCAATTTTTATCATAATGCATTCAACAAGAAAAAAAGAAAGTAGTAATATCCGCTACTGCTCTTGATATAACAGATTATACGATTCACTATAGCCGCAAAATAACGGTAAATTACGGAACCTGAAATAGTAGGAATATTGAAAATGATAATTACTTATTGTTATTTCGATGTCTGTGAAAACAAAACACAAATTACTCTTCGTACAGATGATCAACATTGTGTGTATATATACATATATACATATATACATATATCTATCTATTTATATTTACATATATATAGATATGTGTATATAGATTTGTGTATATATATATATATATATATATATATATATATATATATATATATATATATATATATATATATATATATATATATAATGTGTGTGTGTGTATGTATGTGTACAAACGCATTACACAGGCAAACACACACACTCTCACACACATAAACACACACGCACTATATATATATATATATATATATATATATATATATATATATATATATATATATATATATATATATATATATATATATATATATATATATATACATACACTATTGTTACAACCTACCAGGTTGTAATGCAGGTTCTTTTAAGATATTTAAATTCTCATGGATTGCAGTCGGTAAAAGTACGTCAGTGATAAGGAAAGACGGAAACAGAGACCCAAGAAAACTTAACAATATTTATTATAAAGTAGAACAATAACTTAAATCAACCTTGTGAGATTAAATACACTTAATTATACAGAATATTCAAGAAAACAAATAATGGTTCTCGGGAACTCACAAGAAAATAACCGAAAACTACTACACTAAGCCCTAAACATGAGAAAATTACAAGAGAGAAAACACTTAAAAATAACAGGGTGGATCCAAATACGGCTAGCCAAAATAATCAATACCCTAATAATAATAAGGTAGAAGGAAGTAAGAGAGGAAAACAATGAAAACCTTAATACTCCTACCTACAATACAAATCTAAATGTGGAACTCTGATTACTAAACATTAACACGCAACATGTACCCATGAAACTCCAATATACACATCAATAAATAAACAAAATTTGGTAAAATAAACAACTTCACCTCAAGTGCCAGAAGATACGTTGAACTCTGATCCGTGCTTAATCCATTAAACTGCTAACGGAAGGGTAAAACTGTACGCCAGGCACTGAAGAGCAATACATTTCTCTATACAAGTGGAACGATAATTCGTCTTACCTGGCGTCAGCCTCCCTACGTAACTCCTCACGAGCCAGTTTGCTCTCACTCCCGTATGTAACAGCTGGACTAGAAGGACACGGCAAGCAAATGCAAAACTCCAGTGTCGGGAAGCAGCGTCGACACAATTCCCGTAAACATCCTCCGACGGGAACAAGTGGCAGAAACTACAGTCGCAGATGACTGAGCACCTGCTAAACACTTCAACGGAAGTGCGAAGGTAATAGCCAAGGTCGTCCTTCAAATCACAAAGAATGCTGAGACGGGAATTAGTGTTGGTGAGAGCTTGTCAAGACCCGAACTGCATTCACCGGTCGACAATGTCCACTCATCACCTTCCCAGCGTTCATCAACACTCACAGTAAAAAGAATAACAATCGTTAAAACGATAGTCCACTAATACACAAAGGAGGAGGAGGAGGCGCAAAAAAAAAAAAAAAAAAAAAAAAAAAAAACACTATTAAACAATCGGAGAGCCACTTAAACTTACATTAACACCATAGTAAACAAACAACAAAAATACTTTAACTTAAAAGAAAAACAAGGCTGATTTAAATAAAACAAAGAAATAATTTTACGTTAACCTAATAACTATATACAGTATATATATATATATATATATATATATATATATATATATATACATATATATATATATATATATATATATATATATATATATATATATATATATATATATATATATACACACACTACATACAGTATATATATATATATATATATATATATATATATATATATATATATATATATATATATATATATATATATATATATATATATATATATATATATATATATATATATATATATATATATATATATATATATATATATATATATATATATATATATACACATTTATATACATATACGTATGTACAGTGTATGGGATTTCCAATGATTGCTTTCAAGAATGGAAGAAATATCACTTGCGGTTGGGCTGAATATAAGTATAAGAAAGACAGATATGATGAGAACAGTGTGTGCAATGGGAGATGAAATATCATTTGAAGGAGAAAGGCTTAATGAGGTAGATTCCTTTAAGTATTTTGGAACTATGATCTCCAATACAGGTCTTTAGAATTCGAGTTTAGTGAATGATTGAGAAAAAAAATCAGACATGTGTTAGGTTAAGTAAAATTTGGAAATCAAATAGCCTTAAATTATATATAAAAATCAGACTATATATAAGTTTAGTGAGATCGGTGTTACTATGTGTACATGAGTCATGGTATACTAAAGAAACAATCTCCAATAGATGTAGTAGATTTGAGAAATAAGCCCTCAGAAGGATATAGGAAGTTAAATGGTAGGACAGGATCACAAGTGAAAATATAAGAGAGATTGCTCGAGTGCCGTATGTTGATAACATTATGATGAGGGGTAGAAGGAGATGGTTTGGGCATTCTCTTAGCACTCCCCAAGAGAGATTATATCACCAACCGCTCAGTTGGGCTTCACAAGGCACTAAAAGAGTTGGAAGACACAGGAATCTCCTACTTCGCGCTTCATAGTCTTCAGCTAGGTAGGCCTGGATCTTACAATTCTTTTAATGCTTTTTGAAGCCCAACGGAAGGTTTGGTGAAATAATATCTCTTGGGGAGTGCCAAAAGCACGCCCAAACCATCTTTACCTACCCCTCATCATAATCTCATCAACATGTTGTACTAGAGTAATTTCTCTTATTGTTTCATTTGTGATTGTGCCCTACCATTTAACTTCCTATATTCTTCTGAGGGCTTAGTTCTCAAATCTACTACATGTATTGGAGATTGTTGCATTATGTATATGTGTATATATATATATATATATATATATATATATATATATATATATAAATATATATATATATATATATATATATTTATATATATATATATATATATATATATATATATATATATATATATATATATATATATATATATATATATATATATATGTATATATATATATATCATCATCATCATCATCTCCCACATCTATTGATGAAAAGGGCCCCAGTTAAATTTCACCGGTTGCGTCTATCTTGAACTTTCAAGTCAATACTTCTCCATTCATCATTTCCTACTTCATGCTTCCTAGTCCTCAGTATTGTTTAGTGGCTTGAGGAGCCCAACTGAAAGTTGATAAAATAATCTCTTTTAGGGAGTGCAAAGAGCATACCCAAACCCTTTCCATGTGCCCTTCACCATGATCTCATCCACATACGGTACTCGGGTCATCTCCCATAAAGATTCATTTCCAACCAATACTGCCATTTGACTCCCAATATTCTTCTGAAGGCTTTGTTATGAAATCCAGAAAATCTGTTGGTTACTGTTTCATTGCCATACCACGACTTATGTCCAAACAGTAACACTGATCTCACTAAACTGATATATAGCATAAATTTCGTGTGTAATATCGGGCGATTTTTTTTTTTTTAAATTTTATTCAACTTAGCCATTGTCTGATTTACTTTTCTCAATATTTCATTAAACGTCAATTCTAAAGATTCTGTATAAGAGATCATAGTTCCTAGATATTTGAATGACTCTACCTCATTAATCCTTTCTCCTTCCAATGATATTTCATCTTCCATTGCACATTCTGTTCTCATATTCTAAGTCTTTCTTCTATTTTTCCTGAGCACAGCCTCCAGTGATATTTCATGTATTCTGGTAAGCAAGCATTGCAAATCCTGTGGTGTTCTGCTGATAAATACAGCGTCATCAGCATATTGTAGGACAGCTAACTTTCTATAACCGATCCAGTCCAATCCTTCTCCACCATCTCCAACTGTTCTATACATTACAAAATCCACGAGGAGAATAAACGACATAGTCGAACACGGAATTTCTTGGAATACTCTAATGTTCACTGGAAATTCCTTTCAAAGGACTCCACTAACATTAACTTTGCCCTTACTATGCTCATGAACAGATTTAATCAAATTCACATATTTAAGAGGAACTCCATAATAATGCAGGACTCTCCACAAAATTTGCCGGTGCACACAATCAAAGGCTTTTTCATAGTCCACAAATGCCATCAACTGTGGATTCCTATATTCTACACATTACTGTACAACACGTCTTTGAACAAAAATTTGGTCAGTACAAAATCCAGCTTGTTCTATTTTCAGCTTTTCATCAATATTTCTCTCTAGCCTCTTTAGAATAAGCAAACTATATATTTTCATGATAACTGACGTAAGTGTGATGCCTATGTAATTATTGCAATCAGTCAGATCTCCTACTTTTGCCATATTCACCAACACTCCTAGCTCCCATATATCAGGTTTTGTCTCCCCATGCCACATTCTACAAAATATTTTGGTAAATATTCCGCGAGTCACTTCATTTTCAATCAACATCATCTCAGTAGTTATTCCTTCGTATCCAGGGGTTTTCAATCTCTTGAGTTTTTTAAGAATATCTTTGAATTCAAACACACTGAATTCATTCATGAGCAAATCAAGATCTTCCTCAGCTTCATGTATATCAATCAAATTATTCCTTTCATATCTTTTATTCATTACATAACTATAGTGTTCCATCTAATGTTGCCTTTCTTCATCCTGGGTTGTTATAATAGATCCATCTTTCTTTTTAATGGGTATATGCTTCTTCTTTGCCCCAAAAGTGTCTTCATTAATAATTTTATGAGGAATTCTTACACCATAGCCACTCTCTGAATGCATAGCTTTGTTAGTCTCATCTGCTTTACTGTCTAAATATTCTCTACAGTTATTCCTGGCTTCTCTTTTCTCTATGACTGCAAATCGACTCCTTCATTCAATTGCAACGGTTTTTTTTTTCTGAGCTCATCCTCTAGAAGCTTAGTTTTATAAATCTAGGTATTCTTTCTACATCTCTGTTGAGTGCTTCCAGTTTTGATTTCAGTGTGTCAATGAGAAGCTGGGAATCATCACCAATATCTGCACCTTCATAGCTTCTCACATTTCACAGAGTCCTTTCTCTCTTCATTAATGACTATGTGATCTATTTGATATTTGTAAGTGCAACATGTTGGTGTTATGTACATTTTTGGATGTCCTTGTGCTGAAAAAGAGTACCTCCAATAACAAGATTTGTCTGAACATGGGCTCAATTATCATTTGCAACTTCACCAAGTAACTCAACACTTCAT
>NC_090736.1:126042156-126047401 GCF_036898095.1 Palaemon carinicauda
TAGTGTTGGTGGGTGAAACGTATTCGATGTTTGAAGAGGTATTTAGTAAGTGGTCACTTTCTAGCGCACGCTAGCCCGAGCAAGTCGAATTTATTAGCCAGGACGCCAGGCAGGGTCAAATACAGCTTCAGATGTGAATAGTGTTTTCACGCTAGCAATCAGAATGCTGAAACCGTTTCAAGAAGTGATGGACATTCTATTATCCAATTTCCAGCAGAATATCCAACAAGTATCCGCACCTCATTAAAGTATGATGGAAAACCATTTGAATGAGCATCGCGTTATTTTGAGGAAACTGATATGAAAATATTAGCATTAGATGCGATTGTTTATCAACTTGGAGGACAAGGAACATCTAAAACTGCTGCAGAAACGAGTTATTACGCAAAGAGCAGCATCGCCGAAAGTATCAAGCTAATTAAAGATCGAGGGAAAGTCTGTTGATTCATATCAACTTTGATGGAAGAGTTCTAGAGCTCAATGAAGGCCGAGAAGGGACATTCGAGCCGGGAACGTACCAAGAAAGACGTCGAAAAGATAAGTGAAAATACAGATGTTTTTATTTTGTATACTTTGCAGTTGGTACAAGGTAATTGGAACTTTGTGTTTATTTTATTTTGTTGTTTTTAATCGCCTGTTGGTTGTTGTTATTCACAATGCATTGAACAGAATTAGATTGGGTCCGGTAAGATAGTATTGACGTCTAAAAGGGCGATCACAAAATTCCATTTCAAAACCGTTACTGTGGTTATTGGATTGTGTAACAATAGGTCAGAAAGGGACGAATCAGAATTTATTAAAAGAGAATGGGTGACACTGGTATCAGAGAAACTAAGAAATAATTCCTTTGACGGTGGCCAAGAATGGAAACTGTAAGCAAAGGCTGGTTTTTTATTACAAATTTTTTAAGGCTTTAATCGGTCTACAGTCTGCTTATCGCATAGAAATCTATTAAAACGTTGCCAATATCTTTCTCATTGAAGAAAAAATTTAAAAAGTTTTTATAACGGATTATCTTTAGATATTTTGGAAAGCGGCGGTATATCTTTACTAAAGTTCTTAAGTCTGTTAGATATTGGAGATCTAAGGAAGTGAAGATTGAAGTAATTTTAGATTGCATGGCTGCGGATGGTTGTTTTGAAGGGGCATTGGATGCAAGCTATTTAATTTAAAAGCTTCAAGATTTGGATTTATTTACAAGAAAGTATAATTGGTTTTGAGACTCTTAAATTGTATTTGTAAAGATTTACAGTGGACGAATACTGAAGGCAAATTTCGTAACTACAGTATAAGGAAAAACTATGCCGTTAAAGACCTTGTTTAGATGCCAAACCTTCTGAATTAACAAAAAACGTTATTTTCACGAATATCTCTTGGACAGAATTGTCTGTTACATATTTTCCACGAAATTTGTCGTGAGAGGTATTGTTAAAATGAAAACGGTAAAGTATTTCTGTATTTTTACATATTGAGCAAAGCTAGTTTGGAAGTTAATGGGGAAATATCAGATGCTCTGGTTGAGATCACGTTTTGACGCAGAAATTCATTCTTTTTATTTTGGTCGTTACTTTAACTATATACTTGCATCAGACTTATTTAATCTATTACTTCATTGTGACGCCTAAGATGTAGGCAGTTTATCACTATATTGTGACGCCTGAGAAGTAGGCAGTTTATCACTATATTGTGACGCCTAAAATGTAGACAGTTTATCACTATATTGTGACGCCTAAAATGTAGTCAGTTTATCACTATATTGTGACGCCTAAAATGTAGGCAGTTTATCACTATATTGTGACGCCTCAGATGTAGGCAGTTTATCACTATATTGTGACGCCTCGGATGTAGGCAGTTTAGCACTATATTGTGACGCCTCGGATGTAGGCAGTTTATCACTATATCGTGACGTCTCGGATGTAGGCAGTTTAGCACTATATTGTGACGCCTCAGATGTAGGCAGTTTAGCACTATATTGTGACGCCTCAGATGTAGGCAGTTTAGCACTATATTGTGACGCCTCGGATGTAGGCAGTTTAGCACTATATTGTGACGCCTCGGATGTAGGCAGTTTATCACTATATCGTGACGTCTCGGATGTAGGCAGTTTAGCACTATATTGTGACGCCTCGGATGTAGGCAGTTTATCACTATATCGTGACGTCTCGGATGTAGGCAGTTTAGCACTATATTGTGACGCCTCAGATGTAGGCAGTTTAGCACTATATTGTGACGCCTCGGATGTAGGCAGTTTAGCACTATATTGTGACGCCTCAGATGTAGGCAGTTTATCACTATATTGTGACGCCTCAGATGTAGGCAGTTTATCACTATATTGTGACGCCTCAGATGTAGGCAATTTATCACATTGCGAAGCCTCGGATGTAGGCAATCTTATCACTCTATTGCGACACCTCATAGGAAATTTACCGCTATATTGTGACGCTGCAGACATAGGAAATTTACAGCTATATTGTGACTCCTCAGATTTAATATTATATTGTGACGCCTCTGGTGTTGGGAAATTTATATGTTGTGACACCTCAGTAGTAGGTTTGGAGTCATTTTGAAGTTTTTAGCGATCAATACAGCAAATTTTTTTTATCATAAGTGTGGTTGGAAACTGGACAGCAAATGAATCTTTAAAATTAAACATGAAGGAGCAGGAGGCAGTCGACAGAATTATGTAAAGTACTTTGACAATGTTTGAACGTTGTTCCAGATAACAAAATATTTTCGAGTTTAATGCAAGTAGGTAGCAAAAACCCAGATTTAGAAATTATAGAAAACCAAAGAATTTAAACTTTTACTGAATACACCTGAACAATGTATGTTAGCCCAGAAAGAGTACAAAAGAGCGGATTTTTTGAAGTGTTGTCAACTAGCATGGATGAATGGTCAATTCTTGCTTACATTTTTCTGTGTTATGGACTTGTGAGAGTTATTCATTCTTTCGACTGTTTTGCCACTTTTAAAAATGTTAAAGTTTTTAACCTCTAATATTGGTGTCCCGGTACAGAGGGAATTGATGTTTTAACTTGAGGTTTGGTGCTCTATACCAAAGGTTATTAATAAAATGGAGGTAAAAATTCTTCACTTAAGTAGAATATTCCAGAGTGAAAGTCCTCTCCATCTTGACTTTTGATATTATCGAGGGAAACTTTATTGTTGAACTTTGAGTGTTTATGTAACAAAAGGTTTATTACACACGGCAAAGATTAAAAAAAAAAAAAAAAAAAAAAGATAAAAAATGGGAAATTTTCGCTGAAATTTAACTTTGATATAGAAGGTAAAGTTTTTTGAAATTATAAGCATATATGTACAATGTTTTATTTTTTGAATCTGCTTTCCAGGATCGTGAATGCAATGAAATGCCAGCAGTCGTCTTTGACGGTGGCATCTAATTTGGACAGGAAATTGGGGGACCTCAGTTGTCATGGGCCTCTGCTATCATCGGTGAATGACAGCACCAACAAGGCCTACAAACTTGTCTTTCAACAAAGAGAAACTTACAATAATGGTCACGAGCAAAGCGAAATGCCATTGTATGTTGCTTTATTTATGACGCTTTTATTAGATTCCGGTGCTTTAGTAATCTCCAGTGATCAAGCTATTTATGCCATAACGCGCATGCATGAAATGAGGGGTTACATAGATCCAACAGAAAATTCACTTGTTAAATCTTTGCAAGCACCTGTGAAACATCAAGCTGGTATAGATCGGTGCATACAAAGGATCTTTTTGATAATCAGGTGTTGCAGAATCTGCGCGGTTTATATTTTCCTATATTGAAAAACTTCTTTATTATTTTGATAGATCATTAAAGTTTTCTTATCTGAGATTTGGGGATTAAGTTTATTGTAATTTGAAGATTTCTTAGTTGAACAGAAAAAAATGAAAAATCACCAATACTGTGAAGTTTTTGATATCGGAAGTTGTCACAAATGCTTTTCCATATTTGATGTATTTTGCATGATACAGAGGAAGCTGGAATGATTTTGTCCTTTGATCGATTTATCTTTAAGAAGTTTTTAAAAAGTTCCTGTAATGTAACCAAACAGATTTTTTTTTTTAAAACTGTGACTACAAGTTCAAACATTGCAAACGATAACGTCAATGATAGGTGTCTTCATAGACTTGAGTGTTGGTCGTCTGTTTCAAGTAAACATGTTTGTCAAAGGCTTCAAAATGAGGTTAAATGTGTAAATCATTCAATCGGAACATTTATTTCTCTCTCTCCATTTCTTTCCTTCTCTCCCTTTCTTTGGTATTATCTAGGGTCAACCGGCATGGTGCGCTATAATGCAATTTAATGTTTTATTATGTTTATACCTGTAGAGAATGCGAAGTGAAGCGAGGACTAGAATTTTTTCGCGTTACGAAGTATAGCGAAAAATAATTGTCCTAACGACATGTAAGCAGATCTTAAGTGTCTTGTTACTTAAGTTCAGTTGTTATGTAGGCAGTGGCCAATGAGAATTTAGTGTTGGTGGGTGAAACGTAGTCGATGTTTGAAGAGGTATTTAGTAAGTGGTCACTTTCTAGCGCACGCTAGCCAGAGCAAGTCGAATTTATTATTAGTATTATTATCATTTTTTATTTATTAGTAGTACAAGAGTGAGGTCCCACCACTCAAATTTGGCTTACATACATACATACATACATATATATATATATATATATATATTATATATATATATATATATATATATATATATATACATACATATATACATATATATATATATATATATATATATATATATATATATATATATATATATATATATATATATATATATATATATATACATATATATATATATATATATATATATACATATATATATATACATATATATATATATATATATACATTATATATATATATATATATAATATATATATATACTATATATATATACATATAATATAATAATATATATATATATATATATATATATATACATATATATATATATATATATATATATATATATATATATATATATATATATATATATATATATATATATATATATACATATATATATATATATATATATATATATATATACATATATATATATATATATATATATATATATATATATATATATACATATATATATATATATATATTTATATATATATATATAGTATATATATATATATACTATATATATATATATATATATATATATGTATACATATATATATTATATATATATATATATATATATATATA
>NC_090736.1:126052901-126055401 GCF_036898095.1 Palaemon carinicauda
CAGCAGGGGGTAGTTATTTCAGAACTCTTGTCGAAGACGAGTTCGAAGAAAAAAAAGGTAGCCTAACCGAAGATAAAGGTGCTGGTGATTAGAAGAGAAAGAAATTAGAGAGAGAATTAAAGAAGCAGCTCTTAGAGGCAGCATATTGGCAGAATATATGAAAATTTTGTACACAAAAGATAATACAAGAAATCTTAAAATGCCATAAGAATGAGAGAGCGGGTGGTAAAACCATAGCACCCAAGGTAAGATGGAAAAGAAAAATCAAGTAGGAGTTGCCTATGGCATGACACAATCTGAGAAAATATAGGATAACTTGGAAAACAAAAAACAGCAACTAAAGAAGCTAAAAGGGCAGTAGACCAAGTGAAATAAATTCCAATCTTTAAAGTCTATGAGAACTTAGAAACAGCTTAAAGCTAAAAGGGACTACATAATATAGTAAAAAGTAGTTTTCTTCCACAATAAGTTCATAATTACATTAAGTTATAGCATTTGGGTAAATAAATTTTGATTAACGCTACTAATAACGTCTAGGTGAACATGGCTCACTTAATTAACAAATCTCAACTGATTAATTCCATTACGATAAATGTTGTTTGAAATGGTATTCGCATTATATAACATATGCACACGAGCTATTCGATGTTATAATCCTTTGTTCTGTGGATATTAAATGGTAACTATGGTCATAGATTACTCTGTAGTTCGGCAAAGTTTCCATTCAAGGTTCAAAAGAATTTATTCTTTATTTGCATACAGCTAAAAAAATACTAGTTTACAGTTACACGTTAATGTCTGAGGCGAAAATATAATCCATTTGTAATATATTCAGGACTTGAATTTTTTAAATAATCCTATTTCACGTATCCAGTCATCAATCAAATTCTGAATAATTCCTAGCATAGGGTGCGGTCAGGAAATCTTGTACTTCTCGAAAGAGTGGCTTCATCTGCAGGCAGGTGTGAAGCAATTTCCAATGTGTAGGGCAGAATCATTGCTGGCATTTTGTACATACAAAATTTTACATTAATCATACACAAAATAAAAATTTTCTTGTGAATATTTGAAAAAAAAAATATTTATACTCAGTAATGTTTTCTAAAGTGTACAAAATCTTCGTTAACTTCATTTTTGTTCTGAAATTCGCCGTACACATCATGATTCCTTGCTGATATTAAAAAGAGGTGAATATAAAACTACACAAGTTTATGAAGCCTTTTATGAAAAATATAATACATTATAAAAGTAACAATAACAGAAGTACATGAAATGCCGTCACAAGTCTTTATAGCTAATGATTATTAATTGTAAATTTTGGTGTGCCATGGCATATCCTACGCAGTTTTATTTCTCCGTTTCTCTTCATTCACACGTAATGCTAGTAGTATTATAGAATGAATACAAATAATAATAATAATAATAATAATAATAATAATAATAATAATAATAATAATAATAATAATAATAATAATAAATATATTTTAAAAGAATTAAACCATTGAAATAAAACAACATTAATAATATATTTTATAATAAAAATGATAATCAAAAATATAATCAAAATCATGATAATGATTAATATTGATAAGAATAAATTGTAGACTTGAATTTATCAAAAATTTATTGGTTTACATTGCGATGGCATTTTAGTTTTTTCTTTATCTAAAATGCCCGATTAAATTTGATGATGTGAAATAATAATACAAATCCTTGACTATGAAGCGGAAAAAGGGGCATCATCAGAGTGTACAAGTTTTAGATTATATTGATAGAATGTTTAGTAAAATTCTTTTTAGAATAATAAGTGCGAGACCTCTGTATTTTCTCTGCACATTTTCTTTTTGCCTTTTCCATTTTTCCTAAGGTTTTAGACGCAAGCGAAGATTATGGAACGCATAAATGCAAGAGAAACGTTCTATTTCGGGAACTTTTCTGTATATTCAACTTTATTATTATTTCAGTTTCATTTAAAACATGTAAGAAGGAAAACGGAAGGTAGGAAAGACAGTCTATAAGGAGTATCCAGATATTCAATTAAAGACCGAATAATTTTGAATTTAGTAAAATTTGGATCTGAGTCTTTTGTTAAGAATATCATGTCCCTTGAGGAGAGCTCCGGATTAGTTTTTATAACAAATATATCGAGAATTGCATAACACATTTAGGAACCTTAAGATTCACCTAAATTACTTTTGAGCGATAATAGAAAAGATTAATATCATAATCCTCTTCGGAACCAAATACTCAAGTGAAGAAATCATTGTGGAAATTACATTTATTTGTAGATACTTATTGCATAATTACATATAAATTCTGTTGTATACATTTATTTTTGCCTTTTTTAGACATTTTTTAGAAGGTAAATTTTTTCCCTAAATCATTTTGTTTTTAAATTCCCAAGTACCGTACCAGAAGAAATTATTTCCGCAAAATTACTATTTTAAACATATAAAAAAAAGAGTTATGAAAGTAACTATGTATCATTCAGGGTGATCCT
>NC_090736.1:126060401-126070401 GCF_036898095.1 Palaemon carinicauda
GTATTAATTAAGGAATTTTCTATCAAATAAACCTCATCTAACTATCCTGAAATAAAAGATATCATCATATCCCGGAGTCGAAACCAAGTAAATAAAATTATGTGACATGATTTCTTTTTCCCCTAAAAAAGCACTTCAATTAAAACTAATATAACGGGAACGCTTTTCTTTTCTGAAGAGATATCGTGAGAAGAAACCCATATTGATGCGGGTAACTTAATCAAACGTACGACTATATAATTAGGTTAATTTCTATTGATATTGTTAGTTAAACTGTAACCCAAACTCGAGAAATACCATACTGAAATAATAAACACCAAAATAAAGTACAAATAATAGTTCGGTAAACGCATATATTATTATTACTAATTTGATGATTATTATTATTATTATTATTATTATTATTATTATTATTATTATTATTATTATTATTATTATTATTATTATTATTATTAATATTTAATAAGAATACATTGTTTTTAATAAAATGCTTATAATTTTTAAATAAAAATTCTCAAGTGTACTAACTCAAAATAAGATTTTCCCTCAAAATATGTTCAGATAGTAAATATTAATTAGCGATCTTCTTAATAGAAAGAAATAGTGAACAAAAGTATACTCTTTATTACAAATGAGGTAAAAAGATGAATCCTCGACGTTATTGGTAAAATGCAGGTTTCATTATCGCTCAGTGGCTCTATCTTATGATAACAAGGGCATTGTCCTCAATATTTCTTAATACAAGTAATTAAGAACACATTGATAATATGTAACACTTCGAAGAAAAAAGTAGAATCGTAATTACTGTCACAAAGGAAATTCAGTTCATTATGACGGGCATGGCATGCCATATTTGAGGTTAAGAGGCCACCTGTCCAATAAGCGACTTCATTATTCAGACGAACTATCCTAGCTTATATGTATCGAAAGTTAAAGTTGTATGGCATCAGATTATTTATCATCAGAAGGGATGGTCACCTGTATGACTGCCGGGGAAGCTCAACGCACACGGGGCCCCTCATTTTCCTGAGCACAACTACAGCAGTAACGTCCTCAAATAATAGTTTAAACTCAAGGTCCTGGGCTTGGATTGATCTTCTGCTGTACGAATGCTAAGTGGATGCGTTACCACTAGGCTATCCATATATATGATTTTTTTTTTTAAGTTCTGAAGCAATGATAATAATAATTAGAATAAAAAAAAAACTTTACAAAAGAATTATTTTATCTTCTTATCAGTAAATTATTACCTTAAATGCAACCAGCTTAAAAGCACATTACAAAACCTAGGTTCCAAATAAAGGAAATAACATAAAATGTAACAAAAGAAAATAATAAAAACATCAAGTGCTATGTGAAACCGAAATTTTTTTCCTATTACTTTCCTAACAAAATAAATATTGCTTATTACATACAATTTTGTTTTTGCTTCTTTTATTGGCAGCCTTCTTACCTCTGCTCCCTTCTCACCAAAGAGTAACTTGTAAACCCTGAGTGAGGACGAGAATAATGACACATAAAATGACACAATTAAAATTCTGCCCTTAAATGATATGAGTAGTGGTTGCGATGTCATCTGAATTACTTATACATATCTATCTATACATAACTATATATCATACTTTTAATTTTTCGATGGTTAAGGTTATGGCTATTACAAGTATATTTTCATCATAGAAATAAAAAAAGAAAATAATCTGAAACTATTATGAAAAAATATATGAGAAATAAAATAACAGTGTATATTAGGTAAGCTATTATATATATGAGAGAGAGAGAGAGAGAGAGAGAGAGAGAGAGAGAGAGAGAGAGAGAGAGAGAGAGAGAGAGAGAGAGAGAGAGAGAGTAATATTTGTACGGATAATTTATTCCCTGACTTTATAATCACTTGTAAGGAATCTCATATATATATATATATATATATATATATATATATATATATATATATATATATATATATATATATATATATATATATATATATATATATATATATATATATATATATATATATATATATATATATATTGGGGCTCAAGCCATGTCGTCGTGATGGAAGTTCCTTAAAGTAGCTTCCTAATGGATATATGTACTACAGTCATATTCCCAGAGAATTTTACCTTTAGGTATCCAGAATTCTAACTCCTTGCGCGAATATCCTCAAAATCCGTTGTATATACTCGGGCACAGTATTCTATGTTATCTCTTTTCCTCCTTTTTTTTTTTGGTAAGTTTTTATGATTTATAGATGGAATATTTATTTAGTTGTTTTTACTGTTCTTGAAATATTTCATTTTTATTGTCCATTTATCTTTTTTAGTTTATCTATTTCCCTATTTCCCTTCCTCACTGGAGTACTTTTCTCTATCAAAGCCCTTGGTTTTATAGCATACTGCTTTTCCGACTAATTGCTGGCTTGTTACAAAAATAGAGTCTGGCCCATTGTATATGAATCACCCCAGAAATATTCGCCTAAACTAATTTAGTTCCCTTATAGTGAGTGGAATTAGCAAACGTTAGTAGAACTTCGGCTAGCAAGCATCTCTATAAACCGAGTTGAAACGAGCTTCGGTAACATATCGGGTGTATCGAAGCTGAGTAGCTGAGATTAAAACCAGAATCTGTTAAAAAAGATACATGTGATTTTCATAAAGAATTTTAATTCGGAAATTCATAGCTAATTCTATTTCAAATTCCATACCTCTCAGAGTTCCAAATCGTAGCATTCGTTCTCATGAAAGAATATTTTCCCTCCGCTATATATTTATCTTCTGCATGTTGATTTACATCAAACGTAAGTCTCTGCCCTTTATACTGCAGATACTGAAACTGTACAAGGAATTCTGCAGCTTCATTCGATATTTCTTTTTTTCTTTACACATTAATTCATTTATGATATGGAAAATCATATATAGTGATTTTTTCAAGTGAATCCTTTATAAAATCTCCTCTCTCTCTCTCTCTCTCTCTCTCTCTCTCTCTCTCTCTCTCTCTCTCTCTCTCTCTCTCTCTCTCTCTCTCTCTCTCTCGCTTAGTGTTTATCAAACTTAGCTTACAGTTATTAACCAATATTTCATAGCAGACTTTTCTCATTTATACAGTACAGTAAATGAAGAACATTAAGTAAACAACAAAATCAGGTATCGTTACGAGTAAAAAAAAAGGTTAAAAAAAAAACATTACTTGCATTGAGTGACAAATATTTTTTTAGAAAATAAAATCACGTTATACAAGTCAACCAATAAACAAAATTCATTGGGTTTTGAGGTTCATGTAATCATTTATTTTTTGTTCATGGAAATTCCATCAAACAGACCCTCTTCCCTCACCATTATACTCTCCTCCGACTGAATATCATTCTTGACTTGAACTCTTATAAAAGACTGTTATTAGATTAGCCACAATGAAGACTCTTAGGATAAGGCGAATTAGACGCAACAGATCTCGTAAGCTTATAGGAGAGAAAATTTTATTTAGAAAGGCATTAATGATTTTCTTCTTTTTGTTTTCTTAGTTTTCAATACTGTTGTCTTTGCAATTAATTGCTCATTAGCTTACTTATATTGCACATACAGGCACACATACATCTGCATATTTTTTCAGTTTTATATGAATATGTATTACCTTGAATTGCCCTTTTAATCAGGTCATATCTGAGAATCCGGCTTGAATGTCTATTTCAACATTTTATGTATTCCCTGTACAGACACATGTATTATTGGTTTCCAGTAATTTCACTCGTGAGCATGGGGGAACTGATTCCAAACTTGGTCTTTTAAACAACCATTGTTAATCTTACCGTTAATACCAAAGTCTGTAAGACGCTTCTCGTATAGGTATCTCAGTAAGGAAAAAAATGAAGATAATGTATCTTCAGGCTCCTTCAATCGTGATCATTAGCCATGTATCTTGTAGATCCTTTGCCATAGAGTTGATATTATCATATGTGCATATAGTTCTAAATTCCTACAAGAGTTGATATTCCTTTTTTCAAAATATGCAGCTGGCCTTGTCATGTTATTGACGTGATTGCCGGTACCTGCATTCAGGTAGATCATTCTTAGCTCCTTCCAGTCAGTTAGTATTAAACTGGGATTGACTGGATGTGCACCACTATGCAAAATTCCTAATAATGTCATCTTTTATGATGTCATGGCCACAATTCAGTGGCACAGGTGATGATTTCTCTTCTCTGATATAGGTCAAATTTTTTTTAGGGATTATGCATAGGCCAGCAAAGTGATTCATTTGTAGTTTGTTGACAAATAATACAATATGTCCATTTCATCTTCATGGAGTTCATGAACATCAAACATGCTACAAAAAGAACATTGTTATATAGGGTTAATGTACATCCAGCATATAAAAGAGTTTGTGCAATATATTTTGTAATCAAACGATGAATTACAACGCTTTTTCACGCTAGCATCTTGCTGTTCTGATTAGTTGGTGGCAGTTGGGAAATTAAAGCTGGATGCTGAGGAATACAATGAAGAAATTTAGTATTTTTGTGCAGCATGTCCCTACCAACTACCTAAGCTGCCTCATTAGCAGTTTTTCATCCATTTCTTCCCCTTGGTGCTATCTAATAGCTCTACCATCAACAAAATAGCTTATGCAATACCAAGTACATCACATTTATCAAAGTAGCAGAATAAAAAAAAAAAAAAAAAAAAAAAAAAAACAGGTGTTTCTTAAACGTACCCCCCAAAAAGTGTAGTAAAACCATTGGAGACGTATACCAGATAATTAAATGAAGTCGCTAATTAATGAAACTAAAAAAGCTAGCTAAAGGAAATAAAACGTTTATTGTGAGGTAAAAAACTAGATTACATAGTAAATATTTCATATAGTAGAAGAAAAAATTATCTTTGTGTTCACTAACCTGTGATTTCTTTTATGCACTTTTTATTTTGATCCCTTATAAGAGGGTCATTCCAAAAGTTATTAACCTTCTGCCTGTTAACAATTCTACAACGATTGATAGACATGTTCCACTCTTTTTCTTGGATATATTTTACTAGTTAGAAAATTCATTATTTAGATTGTTAGAAAACTATTGATATCTATGCAAAGGCCTAGATCTTTGAAATTCTTAATGCCACCCTCTGCTCGATTTCGAAAAGTAACCACTGAATCATGTCTTATGTAATTGGTCGCTCAGGTAAGAGGTTATAAGCTGAAATAAAACGGATTTTGAGCTGAGCGAGAAATCTATTTTTGGGTTAGGTAGCCATGTCGTCCTGATGGAAGTTCCTATTAGGTAGCTTTCTAGAGTATATTTGACTACAGTGATATTCCCAGAGAATTTTACCTTAAGGTATCCAGAATTCTAACTCCTGGAGCGAATATCCCTAAATAATCTCACAGGGATATCGCATAATATCAGAAGACGTATTCTTGACACGTCACATAGCTATCTTCACCCCGAACAGTATTAACGCTTCGAGGGGGTATAGTGACAAGAATCTGGAACGAGAATGAAAAGAGAGCCGCTCATAAGGCATCTCTCCTATTCCGTTTCCAGTGTGTATCTGATGGAGGCAGTAGCGCACTCTTTATTCCTTGTAGCGATATACGAGGTGTTACAGATACTGTACTATAGGGAGGGGTCAACAGGCCCTTTTACAATAAAAGGAAGGGCTGGTCCATCAGGACGACATGGCTACCTCACCCAAAAATAGATTTTTCGCTTCGCTCAAAATCCGTTTTTTGGGCTCAGGCCATGTCGTCCTGATGGAAGTTTACCAGACCAT
This sequence comes from Palaemon carinicauda, assembly GCF_036898095.1. Classification (NCBI taxonomy): domain Eukaryota; kingdom Metazoa; phylum Arthropoda; class Malacostraca; order Decapoda; family Palaemonidae; genus Palaemon; species Palaemon carinicauda. The sequence goes on from NC_090736.1 coordinate 126,066,158, forward strand.
TACTGTATCTGTGGATTCTCAATCAGTACCATACTCTCAAGAAAGAATTTTCCTGGTCCGTCTAGACCTAGAGACCTATGATGTTACCGTCATACATCATTTCATCTAAGCATGAACTATGTTAGTGCTTCCTGCCCCCTACAGGGAAGAGTCGTACTAGACTCTATACAATATAAAAGAAAGTTTATATAAGAGTCACCAATGTCAGTTTGAATTTGTGACACCTTCCCCAATGTGACTACTCTTATAAACTACTAGATAATGGTTGTATCCGCATAGGAACAAATTTTGCCTCTTTGCCACCAACCCGTAGGGGTACCACGTCAAACCTTCCAAAGAAGGGTTAGAGTGAGTGGACTTTTGCTTGAATCAGGGAACAGTCTTGCAAGACATACCATGATAAAAATATCCATATTTTAATCTTAATGCTCAGTAAGAATCAATTACCTAAATCACCGAAACTCTCTCGTATACAATCTTGGAAAAAACATTCAACAATATCTTACATGTATAAAATATTTGCCTATAGCTTCAATAAAATAACACTCGGAAAAACTTATATCATGCATGAAAGTACTAGTGCCTGACGTCTAGGCTACGAAGCCTCGCAAAGGGCAAGATCGGTGCCTCGACCCGTGTCGAAATCACCAAACTAAAAACTGACTGTATAATATAAGCATTCCTAGAGGAGCTAAATAGCTAAATTATTAAAGAATAACAAACCGGGAACGTCGCTCCAGCTAACTAAATGACCCATAAGAGCGAGCGATAGCATCCAGGATGCCTCCGCTAGGCAACAGCTCTTGTTTACGTTAAAATCACTTTTGATTTAATTCAAAACGACAAGAGCTTACATTAATACATAGTAAAGATAATACTCAACTTCCTAGAGGCAGAAGAGGCCGGAGAAGTCATCAAAATGTTGAATTAAATCCAAAATAACGAGACCACAAGGGAAAACACCGAGTAGTAGAGCTACATTTAAAGGAATAAGGAGAGCGCTACCGCCTTCATCAGATACACACTGGAAACAGAATAGGAGAGATGCCTTATGAGCGGCTCTCTTTTCATTCTCGTCTCAGATTCTTGTCACTATACCCCCTCGAAGCGTTAATACTGTTCGGGGTGAAGATAGCTATGTGACGTGTCAAGAATACCTCCTCTGATATTATGCGATATCCCTGTGAGATTATTTAGGGATATTTGCTCCAGAAGTTATAATTCTGGATACCTTAGGGTAAAATTGTCTGGGAATATCACGGTAGTCATATATACCCTAGAAAGCTACCTAATAGGAACTTCCATCAGGACGACATAGCCTGAGCCCAAAAATGTAAATACCACATATGAATGAATCTACAGACATTAACATGAATTTCTGGGATAATTGAAACTGTATAGAAGGCATTAATTAGCAATCTAAGTCTTTAAGTATTGCAAAATTATTAAACTATAATTATGAAAAATTCTTGTTTTAGGATGGATAGCTTGAACATTATTATATTTTATTGTTATCATACCAACGGATATCTATGATCCTATGAAAAAGAGGCCAATTGTATTGTCTATCATATACACAATTGTACAGTGCATTAGTGTGAGTAACACTGTTTATGTTAACTTGTCAGAAATTTGATTAGTTTTTCAAGTTTGAGGTTTTCATATGAGACGGGCTAAGAGTAGGTTGTGACTCAAAAGGCGAGATGAAAGCAACTGATTAACTTTATCACAGTACATCGAGTTTATATACACACCAAGTCCCGGCAAGAAGATAACAAAATACAACAGGCTATTTCTTGTCCGACCGGCAGCTGGTTCTGTAAACAGTTAACAATAAGAAAGGCACACAGGTTGATGCAAGTTGCTGTCAGCACGAGGGGTGAGCAAAGATACAAAGAATAATATATACAAAAAGGAGAAATGTCGTTACTATATACGGTTGTGTGACACACGGATGGTACAAGGATCCCTTCATAAAAATGACATACTGTAAATGTTAAATAGGACGCCCTGATCTAGAGAGTCGAACTGTAGGTGGGTCATTTGGCAGGAGATAAGCAGGTTTTAAAACATCAATGGAGACCCAGTCTTTTTTGCCACGAATGTTTAGTATGAATGTGTTCGGAATGCGTCGGATCACAAGGAAAAGGCCCGTGTAAGGGGGAGTTAGCAGAGGCTTGCTAGTATCGTTGCATAGGAAGACGTGGGTTGCAGAGTGCAAGTCTGTCGGTACGTGATCCTTCGCTGTGGGCTTGCATGTCTGGTGTCATTGTTTCAATTTTCCCACGATGTTACGTGTGCGCTGGAGATCGTCGGAGGAGATTGCAGAAGGAAACAATTTGGCAGGGATGACCAATGAGTCGCCATACACCATTTCAGTTGCCAAGACATCCAGGACGTCTATAGGAGTGGTCCTTAGTCCCAGGAGGACCCAGTTGCTTTGAGGGTGCAATGAAAATGTTCAACCATTCCATTGGCAGCGGGGTTGTAGGCAGTTGTCAGGTGTAGGGTGATGCCCAGGAAATTCGCTAATGATGTCCACAATTCAGAGGTGAAAGTGGTACCCCTGTCAGAAATACTGTGCTCAGCGATACCGAATCTTGCAGACCATCCTGAGAGAAAGGCAGCTGTACATGAGGCAGACGTTGCAGTTTCCGTGGGAATGGCTCCAGGCCAACGAGTGGAGCGGTCAATGACGGTAAACATGTAATGATATCCTTGTGATGTGGGTAGGGGGCCTACAACGTCGACGTGAATGTGGGTGACATGACGCTGAGGTTGAGAAAAGGTGCTCACTCCTGAATCCGTGTGTCGATGTACTTTGGAAGTTTGGCAAGAAGTACATTCGCGGACCCAATCCTTAGCATCCTTAGAAATGCTGTGCCAAATGAGGTTTGTCTTCAGCAGCTCTGCAGTAAAACAGCGTGAAGGATGTGAAAGGCCGTAGATGAAATCAAACACCTGTCGTTACATGGGAGCCAGAATACAACATCGCGGTCTGCCAGTACTGACGTCACAGAGGAGGGTGGTGTTGGAGTCATCGAAGGGGATGTCTTCCCAACGTAGGGATGTGCAGTATGTCCTACATGCTTGATACCTTGGATCCTGTCATTGGGCTTCAGCCAAGGTGTTGTAATGCAATACCAGTTGAACGGCGACCAACGTGTTTCTTGACAGGGCATACGCAACGGGATTCATTTTCCCAGGGACGTGTTGAAGGCTGCAATTGTATTCTGCCACGGTGGAGAAATGTCAACGGTGCCGGGCGGACCAGGCGTTAGACTGTCAAGTGATAGCGTGCACCAGAGGCATGTGGACTGTACAAATGACGAAGGACATTGCTTTTAAGAAATGGGGAAAGTGACGGTCAGCCAGGTGCACTGTCAGCAATTTGTGATCAAAGGTAGAATAACCCAATTCTGCCTTGGACAGTTTCTGCTGAAGAAGACCAAAGGGCAGGGTGAGCCGTTGGCCACCTATCCAAGTACTGCACCAATAGCGATGTCCCTGGCATCGGTGGAGGGAAGGAGAGGGGTATATGGGACGGGAAAAGTGAGAGAAGCAGTGGTTGAAAGGGCATTCTTTGCATTGCAGAAGGTCGCTTCTTGAAAGGGACCCCACTTCAGGTCCTTTGGATTGCACTTGAGGGAGCCGTAGAGGGGAGCAAGAGTGGCGGCAATGGCGGGCAGAAAACGGTGATAAAAGTTGATCATGGCCAAGAATTTCTGCTGTGCATTGTCGGTCAAGGGCATGGGGGAAGCTCTGAACGGCTGCTACCTTCTCAGGGAGGGGATGGGCTCCTTCTGGAGTGATGCGGTGTCCTAAAAATGACACTTCGCTGGAGCCAAAGGTATACTTGTCGTACCGGACTACAAGGCCGTTTTGTTGTAAGCGGTCAAGCACGATGCACAGGTGACGGAGGTGTTCCTCTTTTGAGGAAGAGAACTCTTGTATATCGTCCACGTAACATACATAAAAGGGGAGGTCCCCTAAGATGCCATCCATGAATCATTGAAAAGTGGCCCCAGCATTACAAAGGCCAAAGCAGGAGTAATTGAAGGTGTATGTACCGAAGGGAGTGGTGATGGCACGTCTTGGGGATGTATTCTGGGTTCAAAGGCACCTGATAATAACCCTTCAGGAGATAGTGCGTGGAGAAAACCTTCGCTTTTTGCAAGTAGGAGGTCACGTCGGCGATGTTTGGGAGGCAGTAGGGATCTGGTTCTGTTTGCATGTTCAGGCGC